>NW_012133327.1:0-29605 GCF_000313525.1 Fibroporia radiculosa | reverse complement strand
TAGAGGAAGTTGACGAGTGTAGACGAGTATAACAAGTCTACTCTCTCAACACTGTATTGCTCTGGTATTTATATATGAGGGACCAGACCCCTAATACTACTGTTAGTACACCTAACACCTAGGCTGACTGATGCTCCTAATACGCTATTGGCTATCTAAGAATACCTGGCATGTGAGCCATCACCATGTGTTTGGTCAGTAGTTTGATATGTGATGATCACCTGAATGACTGTGTGTGTCTCTAGTATAAATGGGGAAATCTCGTGTGAACGTATGATTAGCACATTTGACCTGCTTTGGACAAGGCTAGACACCTGACTAGTAACATGTCACCATGCATTATGCTATCCTTATCTTAGGTAGATATCTAATTGGATAAGATATAGATCATCTAAATGCTAAAGATAATATAGACACCATGAAATTCTGTGACAGAAATTCTGTAACAAGTGGCAGGATGGGTAGGACATGCAGGCCATACATGTGTTTGATCTGCCTTATAGGCATATTAGGTATCTTGAGTATTCCTGGGACAAGGATATCCACTTTATACCTGTGTGCTGTCTTATCTTCATCATCAGGAAGACTGAACCATGACACCTCATAGTCCACATTCTGCTATCTAGATGAGACCAAATAAAAATTGTCATTATGATCTGCAAGTATATTCTTGAGGTGTTTGGGATCATCCTCATTGAGTACAATGAGATCCACATCCTAGAGCTAGAGTTAGCATGAATCAGGGCAATACCAGAAGATTCACATACTTAGGGTGTCCTCCTTTCTACACCATACAGTACACATGCCACACTGCTAAATAGGCAGCAATGGATGTTATGATCAAGAAAGATTCCAATAGCTCTTTGTGCTATAACACAGATCTCTTGATATGTGACCTGGGGACTTTGTCCCAATGGTTTGGATGATTTTGCTGGGTTTCTTCAAGGATGAATGAGGGATTTTGGGGGTTGCAGTTCAATGGGAGGCTGTTCCAATAGTGTGATGAGTCTGTTGAGATGAATGAGTATCTGGATATTAATGTGACAGCTTTTATGCCCCAGTCATCAAGAGTATGACAAAGCTAACATAATTCATTACATCACGATGATGATCGGTACTTGAGAAGGTCGGACACATGAGCACCGTAATGGTCTAGAATCGAGCCACCTTGAGGGGGTACAAATGGGCAGAACACGGCGAATCTATAAGCGAAGTCCGGTTATATATATATGAACAAGGGATTTCCATCAGACTTGCAACACATGTAGGTCTGGATGAATTGGCCTGCCGCGCAAAAATCTACCGGTAGCATTTGCATCAATAGGGGATCACTCTGAACGTAAAACATGCGCACCCCTCGCATACGACCAGCAATACGATCGCTATGCTTCAAAAATAGCCATAACCCGCATCAAAAGGGTTGGAATCCAAGGTTCTGCCAGTACAACGCCGAGTCTGGGAAATCTTCTACGTACTCATAAACGCGATCTTGGGTCGTAGTGATGAAGTCTTCAGGGAGCCACCATAATTCGTCATTGCGGATATGAGTGCTATAATCGCAGCTAATAGCAAGGAGCTCATCAATGTCCACCACATCGACAACTTGTTTATCCCGCATGTCCGGGCGGCTAGAATTGCGATGATCGAACCACCCTTTCAGCTTCATCATGAGCAGTGGTAGGAGTGGCATGACTGGTAAACCGTCTCTGTCTTCGATATGTTCAGTGGGGATGTCTGGGATCTCCAGGAGGCCAGGGACGAGGATATCAACTTTGCACCCACGCGGTGTATCCTCATCCTCTGTGGGAAGCGCACACCATAACACCTCATAATCCGCAGTTCTGCTTCTAGAGGGCACGAGGTAGAAGTCTTCGTCTACTTCAGTGAGAACGGCCTTGAGACGTTCCGGGTTCTCTCCACAAAAGACGATGAGATCGACATCCTATAGCGGTGTTAACAGTGTCGTAAGTGTATCTAGAATAAACCTACTCGCATTGGGACATCTGTCAACGCCATACAGCGCACAGGCTGTGCTACCGAATAGGCAGCAGTCATAGTGGCACCAGCCAGAGATGATAGCGGCCGCCCGATCGGCAATGCTGCAAATCTCCTCGTATGTAGGCGGACCTGACATCGTAAAATCGGCAGCCTCTTTCAAACCACTGCTTTCGAAGACCACAGTGACGAGGAGCAGAAAGACGAATATTTGAAGATGAAGCTCGAAGCTGAGAGCGTTCACGCCATATGCACAAGACAAAGGGAACAAAACGCATGCTGAGTCAGCATACGCAATACCAATTCGGCAAATCAACAGAAGTAAGACGAATAAATCCATATATCCTGAACATTAAATACGCACATACAAATACAAAGAGGCTATCCATGTCCTGTACATTGGCAGGAAGGAAAATATCACCTCTCACCCAATGTTAAAACACGATCCAAATGACATTCACTGTGGGGGACCCTCGCATCCGAGCTCTGACTAACGATGACGCCCTGAATCAGAGCTTCCCTTTCTCAAATTTCTTCACATATGCGATTCCGCCACCGAGGCAGAGCTAAAGAAGGGAATATAAGCTTATCTTCAAGTTATTCGCTAACATCTTACCTTGCCGGTGGTAACGTTCTTTGTAACGAACGTAACTTCTGTAGTGCCATCTGGTCCCGCACCCACTGCCCATACAGATGTCTCAAGCGCGTCACCAGGCTTGACGGGTGATGTAAATCGAGCGCCAAAAAGTTTGAGTGAACGGGGATCGCCTCCGCCAATAGCAGAGATGACGGCACGCGCTGCGAAACCGAACGACGAAAGGCCATGCAGAATCACCCCGCCGAACCCTGCCGCTTTACCAATACTGGGATCTGAGTACGTCCAACAAGACAACTGAGCTATGGTTCCGAATGACACAATGAGAGAGCAATTGCGCACCAATATGTAACATGTTGTAGTCCCCGCTAAGCCGATAAATGATGGCCTGCTCAGGCGTGGTCTGGTCACTGATCACCCAGTCGGGTTTCTGATCCTTGGGAACTGGCTTCGCTTGCGGTGGACCTGCAACGCGCTTAGTAAAATTGCTGCCAGTGACTTTCGCGCCAAGATTAAACGAAGCGGACTGAACTCAAAGTCGCATTAGTGCATCTCAACAAGATCGAAGGAACACTAAGCGTACGTAAAGTTTAGCGTATGGAATGCCATTCCCATCTGCGAGCACAGATTCGTCTTCAATGATGATACCAGACTCTGCCATCGCATTCATGCGCATGCACTCTCCAAAAAAAGTGGATTCACACACTATTTTCGCTGATACCAACGATGCGTCTTTGAAGTTTCCATCCTGGTCCGCTGACTGCAGGAAGAGGTTTGAGAATCTCAATAGTCTGGTATCCGTGCACCTACGAAAGATAATGAATATTGTGAATATCATAACGTCTGCTCTGTGTACAATAAAACTCACGATACGATTCGGGTCGAACTTGGGTAGATCTGGCGTCCGCTTGCCCTCGCTCATGAGCTGACGGAAATCAACAACATCTTGACTGAGGCCTAAAGCCAAATAATTTGACGCTTCAAGGGCAAGGGAACACAAGACTAACCTTTAAACATGAGAACTACTGGATATGTCGGGAACGGTGCCCATGATTTGTCTTGGAAATCATGACTATCTCGCGACAATGTTGTGGAATAATTCAATCTCACCGAGCTCTGTTTCCACATCGACATAGCTCAGGACATCATCAAAAAACGAATAACTGGAACGCACCGTTTACTATTGAAAATTCATCTTTCTTCGCTCCAATGCCAACTGCATATATGAGCAAGTCTCTCTGATTCCAAGACACCTAATTGCGACGGAAAGAGTGTGAGCGTTCGCGGCATGACAACGTCAATGCGTATCCATACCTCTTTATCGTTGAGCTGGAAGCCAACGGCTTTAGCAAGGTCAAATTTCGACATGATGGAAGTGAGTTAGATGTGGATACGAAATGACCTCGAGCGTGAGTGTTTGGCCAGAATTCGTTAAGTACTGCCTCGGGCATCGGGTTCCATGTGATACCCGTCGCCGACGCCGTGATCATCTGCCCAAATCGCGCGAGTTTCATGTGACCGAAACTCGATTTTGCATGACGGGCGCCTTTCGAGTCGGCTCCAGCTTCCAGCCCAGGCCATAGCCTCTATTCAGACATTCACTCTGAGCCTATCACATAGGCGAGAAGGAGGTACGGTCACGTAGAATGTGTGTTATCCGGAAAGTGACCTTTCTTATCAGTGAGCTTCCGATATAATCTCAAGGGAAAGGTGCGTTTTATCGGCAGATTACATTTCATGCCGTTCATATTTTAGGCTTAATACTAGTACTTGTCAGTTCGAACATGCCACCTACGGTGAACACTGCTTGAACATAGCATAAAAATGGCCTCCACGTCTGCATCACCATCGGAAATCTCACATCCAGTGGTTTTCACCACACAGACACCCTATCCTCTGCCCTCGCAGAAATTCATGATCCCGACGTCATGGAGGCGCTATCAGCTTTCGCAGCTCGTGAACAGAGCTCTGTCTCTTCCGAGTCCGATACCATTTGATTTTCTGGTGCATGGAGAGATACTTCGAGGGACACTGACGGAATGGTGTGCAGAGAAAGGGATCGGCGAGGTACGCATATGATATTACAGGCTACTCATAAGGTTCACAATACTTTTTTATATCTAGGAAGAGATGCTCGAGATTGAATATTTCGAGTCGGTTATGCCCCCACAGAAGATGTCTGACTTGCCCCATGAAGATTGGGTCTCATCGGTTTCATGCGCATTGCCAGGGTATGTATGAATTCACGTATGTGGTATTTGAGCAATGTGGAACATTCGGTTCTCCATCCGTGTGGATGGGGCGATGCAGATACGTGGTGGTGTTTCTGGCTTGAGTTTTTGGGCTGCAATACTCTATCATTCTTACTCTTCATGCATTTGGGCTAACGTACTCAAAAGCCACTTCCTGACAGCATCCTACGACGGACACCTACGCGTGTTCAACTACTCCCAAAAGCTACTCTATACATCCGCAGTGCATATGGCGCCCATCACCTCAATATGTGTCATACCTTCATCCTCTTCAGCATCATCCCCAACTCTTCTCGCTAGCGCCTCGCACGACCTCACTGCACGATTATCCACACTCTCCTGTCCCTCTGACTCGCCTGATTCATCAGTGCAAGTCCAAGTGATTGCCTCACTGCATCTACATACTGCATCTATATCATCCGTATCTGCAAATTCTGTTGGCTCGCACCTGCTCACTTCTTCCTGGGATGATTTAATTGGTCTCTGGGATACCTCTGTGCCCACCACAGATGAAGTCCCACCGGAGGACGTAGACCGCAAGAAACGTCGTAAAGTGGACGAGCAAGCCTCAAGACCAAAACGCAAGGCACCCTTGTCAGTGTTAAAAAGTCATACAGCACGAGTGTCAAGGGCTATATTTGGGACGAGCGAGGAAGCTTACAGTTGTGGTTTCGACTCGACCATTCGCTCGTGGGACGTCGAAAATGGCGTTTGCACGAATACGATTGTACGTGTTCAAATGAGGCGTACGATGCGAGCAGGGTTGCTTACCATGATATCCTTTACAGACTGCATCCGCAAAACCTTTCCTCGACCTTGCGCTGACACAGTCCCGTACGGTTCTCGCAGCATCTACAGACCGCACCGTCAGTCAGTATGATCTCCGTGCTTCTACGGCCTCCGCCACGACGCCATCCACAGCAACTCTCCGCCACTCCGCAACGCCGTCATGCATTGTTGTACCCTCCACATCGAACTCAAGTGTCGACACAAGCTCCGAGCACCAGCTGCTTACCGGCGCATACGACGGTATTGTACGTCTGTGGGACCTGCGCAGTGTGAAAAGTGCTGTCACAAGCTTCAAAGCATGGGAGGGCACAGAGAAGACAGGTAAAAAAGTGCTCAGCATAGACTGGGCTCGTGGCATCGTTGGCGTTGGCGGTGAGGGCGGAGTAGAGGTCTGGCGTCTCGGGCAGGGAGGACGGGCGATCCCGAGCTGAGGACCTTGGTAATTATATTTACATCTACCGCATGTCACTGCTACAACACACTGCATGGGCCAGAACCTCGTGCTACAGGAATGGTAGCTGACACTCCAATGACAATGAATTATCAGATGGAAGTCTACAAAGATACGTGCGAATATGAGATGCTAGACAAAGGGGAGGAGCTTCGAACTCGTCTATAGTACGTAGATTTGTAGGTAAGTGGCTTCGTAATTACGTTTCTTGGGCGAAGAAATGAAATGAAAGGGGTGGCGTTCGTGGGAGCAAACGGATGAACTTGGGTAGACGGAGACAGGGTTGAGGATACAGACACGAAGAACTCCGGTTAAATGAATACTGATACATGAGTTGGCTACATGCATAGGCTTTTGCGACTTCTTCCACCGTTCTTGAACCCCTTAACTCTTCTGAAATTCTCTTCAAGGAATACCTTTACAGGTTGGGATACCGATTCGAATCTTTCCGCGCCTTTGTCATGGCTGTGACCACTTGTGAGACAGAAGGTTACAAGAGATAGGTCTGAACCGACCTGCAATTATGGCAGCGCCAATGCCACTGCCATCTTCTGCGTGGTACGTGATGATATTTCTGGTAATATGGTTAGAGATGTCCAAATCGCAAGCAAAAATATACGGCTTACCTGCCCTTCTCCCCAAAAACATCTTGCAGACCTTCGTGTATCCTATCTGCAAAACCAGGATATTTCTGGACGTGTCGTGAAAATGATGGGCGTGCCGGACGGAGGGAGTGACACTCACATTGTACAGTGACCCATCTGCACCTACGGCGCATCCTTCGTCCAGGTAGCCCATCTTGCTCACAATCGCGGCAATACCACAGGCACTAAGTCTCGCAGCGCGACGGCCTACCAGCCTTGCGAGAGCGCGGAAAAATTGCCGTTCTGCTAGCGTCGTCTCCACTGCGAAGAAGTGCGTAAAAATACCGATGATCATGAGTAACTCTTCAGTCGGATCACTGAGCCAGGATCGGGGGATTGTGATACCCGCGAATGATGGGCGGTCAGACGATGAAGAAATCGTCAGTTACTATCACAGTAACGTGAATACGTTGACTTCACCTCTCCATAAGAGACAAGAAAGCCGTATCGAACGAGTACGGAATCTCGAGCTTGTAGGTATTCTGGCCCAGAAATAGGACACCGTCATCGATTAGCTCGCAAATGATCAGTCGTAGAATCTCCCCCAAGTATCGACCCGAGATAAGTTTCTGCAAATCAGGCACAATCAAACGTGCGTCAAGCCGATCAGGTTTGGATAAATCGTCGCCCAGAGTGGTAATCACCTCAAAAGCCTGTTCGCCGGGCTTGTTCGACTGTTCGTCAATTATCGCATCGTACTTAGTCCTCGGGAGGTTCTCATGAACGAATGAATCGAACGCGCCCTTTCACAAGGCGATGTCAGTCATCGTAATTTACTGCACTGTGTATAGTCGCACAATGAGAACTCACCCACTCGCAATTGATAGCAATCTCGGCGTCTGCATCAATATTCAAGTTGGCAATCTTGGGTATGTCACCAACACGCTCCATATATGCGGCGTTGCAGCCGGTGCCGAAAATGCATGCAATACGCGTCTTGGGGTTCACATAATGCGACGCAATCAAGGTACCGGTCGTGTCGCACGTGAGCGCGACGATCTCAGCGGGCACATTCTGAATAGTGTGATGTCGACATAAAATGTCGCGGCGTGATCAAAGAGGTGAGCCGATGGAAGACAAGATTGAGAGAGATACCGTACATGCTTTGAGAGACTCTTGCGAAACATGGCGACGACATCGTGTCCCTCTGTGTTTGGAGCACCGAAACCTTTTGTCCAGCGAATGAGTTCGCCGTGGTCGATGCGGTCTTGTCTGAAGAAAATGAACATTGAGTATATACATCCACTTCTCACTTTCAGTATAAATACTGACGAGCAGGGGTACGAAAACTACAGACAATATATCCTTGTTAAGTCGAATTTCACAAATAAACGGCAAGCAAATACACACTGTGAATCCCAGAGGCAGCACGGTATCTTTCGTAATCACACCGCTGGCAATGTTTGTGTCGACGAATGCTTTGAGGCATTCTGCACAAAAGTCAAAGAGACGCTGCCCATCCTCTTGCTTCTGCTCCTCGCTCAAACGATACTTAGATTGCGTAATCTCAAACTTGCCCTCCCCTTCGAGTGTGACCAGGCAAACGCGCAGATTCGTACCACCTACAGTCCATAAATGTTCGTATCACATACATCAAAGGCAGAGGAAGTCTTATGGCTCACCAAGATCGATTGCTAGGAAGTTACCTGTCTCTTTTCCTGATGGCCAACCAAAGACATACGTGGGGATCATGGGCTGTGAGAGTCAATTTCATGCATGAGTATGACGATCGTTCGAGTACAAATACTAGCCCGGTTCCCTCGAGATAAACCAATATATACTCCTCGAAGCAAGTTTCCACAAAACGCTTCAGAAAATGGGCAATTTCAGGGCCACGAGCTACGAGATATGTCCTCTTGAGGGAGTTCCAAAGCCCGTAAGATTCTCTTCGAGCAAACATCCACTCGTGCAAACGTTACTAAGCAAATTCGGATCGGAATGTACGCGCGTATTTAACCACGTTGAGTCAACGTTACGAAAAGATGGCCCAGACGCTTCGACACCAGAGAAAAGGATAATAGATACTTACGACTACCTCTCCATATTTTGCAAGTCCCGTTTCAAGTGTGTCTTTGAAGGCCTCAACGATCATACGCATCCGTTGCGGAGTGAGCGTGAATCTATGCGCACCTCCACTTAGTGATATGGCAGTGATATACCCGACGTGCTGACTTACAGACTTTCATACTTGCGGAGATGATCCGCCATAGTCCTGTTGCCAACATAGCTCACTGAGCTGCGGGGTCGCGAGCCAAAATGCTACATACTTCTTGGTCGCATGGGGGAGAGATTCATCGGCGTCGCTGCTCCTAGTGTGGAACGCGAGGGTCTGGCCTGTGGGGAGGGTGACACTACCACTTCCGCGACGGGAGGCAGGCATGGTGGCAAGGGATGTGCGGGCGATGAGGAGAGGGGGGACAGAGGAGGTTGGGAGACAAGACGGAGGAGACGAGTGATTGGTTTCGGTTCCAATGACGTCCAAATCCGGCGCGTGCTATAATCGATCTTAACTAGGCTATCACGCGTTCAAACTCCGACTCTAATCCACCTCCATTGCCAAGCTAGCTACGCCCACTACATTTCTATTCTAGTCTCTGAGTCTCTGGTCGAACACATATGATTGGTCTGAAGGGTACCCTCAACGTATGCATTTGTCATTTTATTGTTTTATACTCTCAATAGCTCGTATGCCAGGTCATCGACAACTCTGGGGCCTTGCTGGTTGAATGCGTCAACGTCCTCAAGCAGAAAGTCAACAATGGCTGGGGCAGTGTCGGTGACGAGATTGTCTGCGTCGTCAAGCGTGCGCGTCCAATATCCGCAGCACAAAGCGGTTCAAATGCGGTCAAAGTGCGAAGAGGAGACGTTCGGCGTGCCGTTATTGTTCGCACAAAGAAGACAGTGCGCAGACCAGATGGCCGATTCATCAGGTTCGACGACAATGCCGCAGTGCTCCTCAACAACAAACGCGAAATGCTTGGAACACGCATAGGTGGTGTCGTCAGTGCGGACCTGCGTATGAAGGGGTGGGGGAAAATCGTCAGTTTGGCACCGAAGGTAAGTATTTCTCGCGTTCGCAAGCGCAAGAAATGACAGCTATGATAGGTAGTTTGACGGGCGCGCGTTTTCCCTATAGAATCTTAGAATACTGAGATAGAGCTTACACGACTTCCTCCCTGGTCTTGCAGTCACATTTGTCATTCATAGCAGTGCTGTTCATCTTGACTTTATAAAAGCGGTGTTCTATTCGAGTGTCCTCTTACCAGGGCCCGGTTACAACTAAGAAGAACAGTAACTTCAGAATGTTCAATGTTTTTCAGCGCTAGTGTATAGACAAGGCACGGGTGACTAGCTGGGTGTGCAGCTGTGTGGGCAAGCTACTAGGCTCGGCCTAAGACTTATGCCCCGGGTTCTTATACGATCTTTTTAAGTATCGCACTCGCGAATATAATACGGTGGTAGCCGAATGTTTGGATGGTTTCTCGGTCGAGTGAGTGAGGCAATGTTAACGTTGTATATCCAGTGGACTGATGATCGACAGGTATTGACCAAGCTTTGTTGTAGATCCATTCATTTCCTCGCGCTGTTCGACATCTGTAATTCAAGTACTTCATGACACTGGTCTCGTAGAATGCGAGTCTACATAACTCCGAAATGAAAAGCGAATCTGACATTCCCGCCCACTGCAGATCCAACATCTGGCTCACCGGACCAATGAGTGGGCTTACCGCTCAAGGTACCCGAGGCTTGCCAACAATGCACTTGCAGATGTTCAAGGACATGGATATTCAATGATGCGATCAGGACGCTTACCGATTAGCAATGTGTCAGTTCCGCCCCTTTTCTTCACCCCTCACTGTGTTCCATCGTTTCTAAGCAGACCTCGTTCTCAATTAGGCAGAACCGGCATGTATGTTTTCCAACTTCCGATGGGTTTGACCTCCAGGTGTTGAAACGTGGCGTTCTGTGCTGTTACCGACGACTTTGGTGACACGTCGCAGGGCTTAATCCTGTTAGATACTGTTGAGAAGAACGGAGTTGGGCAACCCGAGGGCATCCGGGAGACCCAGCCACAGCCAGGCGGATACAACGCGGATACGCCTAGTTAGGTAGTTAGCCAAGGCGGATCCAAATGCATGTATCCTTAACACGTCTACGTACAAGCTCCTAGAATTAATTCGTCCTCTGCCTCTCGCTCGAACCGTCACCGTCTCTCGCAACAGATACGATGGAGTTCTTGTGCACATCTAAAATGCTTGGCCACATCCACCTGTTCACAAATACAAGTAAACCCCTGGACTACAACGGCCAGCCGGCCATAACTCTTCACATTTGACTGATGGCATCCGAACTGCTCAAGGGACCCAGCCATCTGTCTCGATTTGAGGTCAGTGGATTGGGTGAATAACGTCGTCCATCGCCGATATTGGACCGATACATCAGCTTGTCCGTGCCGCCCAAGAGCTCCGGTCTTCCTTCGGGCACAAGTGATTGAGTAGTATTTGCACTTAGTTTATATTTGCAGTTAGTTCAATAGACAATCTCAAACTTGTTTGATCATGTCCGAGACTCGGTGTCGATCAAATTCACCTTTTGTGGTTGTTTGGACGGTGCGTTACTCCGTTATTCTGCCCGCGCACGTCGCGCGGTACTGACAGCTCGTTTAACAAAACCTTCGAGTACTGTAAATACCAGGAGACTACATCGCAAGGATCAAATGGTCTCCTGCCGAAATCCTTGGCTTTTGATGGTCGACCCTAGCACAAACACTGGCGTTCACGGGCATGAGACCGATGCCCGAGGGTATCATGGATCTTATCCCGCTCCTTTTGGATCCCGTTGGTACTTGCTGGCTGCGACGTATATAACCGCACGGTACAAGTACGAGGTCTTTTATCATTCTGTGCATGACCTACATATCCGATATGTCTGAGACTATGCTCCCCCCTCTCGACGGTTCTCTCAATGTCTTTCCAGACTTCTTAGATTTTCATGCCCGCCACAATTCCAACAGGAATTGTTGGGAGTTTCCATCCTACGGCAACTCTATGGATGTCCCGCCGGTGACTTTCCGAGACTTTGCGGACGCGACCCATCGCGCTGCCCACGCCATTCGTCCTCAACCTGGGCCCGAGCGCTCTGTGGTGGCTATCTTGATCAATACCGACAGCATCTACTACCACGTTCTTATCGTAGGTGTCATCCGCGCGGGCCTCATACCGTTCCCGATGGGCCCACGGAACTCTGCACCAGCTATTGCTAGCATGTTAACGCGCACCGACTGCCACCGTATCGTTTCGCAGTCTGCATTCAGCGCCTTGACAGATGACGTCCTGGCAATGTTACCTGTCGACTATGCTTTCGAGGTTACTGAGTTACCGCCGCTGGCTGAGATTCTCCCCTCTCTCACAGCGATGCCAGGCATTCCTATCCCCCCCGTGAAACCATACCCAGCGCCGGAACATCGGCCTGTTCTCTCAGACATCGTATTGTACCTCCATTCTTCTGGCTCGACAGGCTTTCCTAAGCCTATTCCGCACGTTCATCTTAACTGGCTACAGTGGTGCACTATGCCCACGATAGAGTCGACTCATGGAGATACGTGGGCTTCAATGATGCTCCCGTCCTTCCACATGCTCGGGGTTGTAACACAACTTTTATTCCCTCTTGCTACCGGCTACCCGAATGTTCTCTTTCCTCCTCGAACTCATCTTGGAGAGCTTCCCGTCATTCCAACGCCGGACAATACGCTAGAAGCCATACAGAAATCGTCTTTTACTATGCTTATTGTCGTTCCCGCGTTCCTTGAGGTACGTTTGTTATTTCTGAATTTGAACCCATTTTCACAATGCGAAATAGAGTTGGATGAAAGACGCAAACTCTCTCGAAATTTTGAAGGATGTTAAGACCGTGGTATGTCATTCAAATCGTATTTCTCATGCCGCCACCAGTCTCAGTTGCCTCAGACATTTTGCGGCGGTCCTCTCTCCAGTTCTGCTGGCACAAAACTCGTGGAGGCCGGAATACACCTGTACCCTATCTACGGCTCGACTGAAGTTGGAGGCGTGTCGGACATAGGATACATAGACTATGAGAATCCCGAAACATCCGCCGAGAACGTGACCGAATGGGAGTATCTTAGATTCTCCGATCTGTGTAACATACGCTGGGACGATCAAGGTGATGGGTCATACGAATTGGTATTTATGGTAAGTGGAAATATTCGCGTGATAGGGCTTTTACTGACAAATAACAAATACATTCAGAGGTCTTCTAAGCACAAGCCATGCGTCGAAAATCTTCCCAATGGGGAGCACGGCTATGCAACATCTGATATCTTCGTGCCTCACCCATCAAAGCCTGGATTATGGAAAATGTGTGTACTCATCATTCTGTCTAGGATGCAGTAGCGCCTGATTGCTTCTTGGTTCTAGCATTGGCAGGACAGATGATGTACTCATCCTCAGCAATGGTAACGTGAAGCTAGTCTTGATTTTACAGCGTGACTGAAGAACCTCCACAGGCGAGAAGGTCGTCCCGGTCCAGCAACAAAACGCAATTTCAACACACCCGCTCCTTCTTGGGGCTGTCATGTTTGGTCGCGGCCGCGACCAAGTCGGGTTGCTAGTAGAACCGAAACCCGGACATTATGTTGCGCCAGGGGATGAAGCGGCTCTCATTGAGTTGCGAAATGCCATCTGGTTTGTTAGACATTCTGCACAATCATAAACTAATTTGGCTGAAATTGCACCTTTCCAGGTCTAAGGTGGAGGAAGCGAACCGCATTGCGCCAGCATTCGCACGTATCTTCAAAGAGATGATTCTGGTTGCGGATTCATCCCGACCATTCAACCGTGCCGCTAAAGGTACTATCATGGTCAAGACAACGCTTGCTTTATACGAGAAAGATATTGATGCATTGTATGTGACATTCATTCAACTATCTTGTCCTTGTCTCATCAACGTACGTAGATATGAGTCCGTCAGAGGCAGCTCTGACTTGCAAGGTGTAACCCCGCCCTCATCGTGGACCTTCTCCAACGTAGTTGAATGGCTTTCACAACATGCTTCTCTTTTGAACGATGGAAAGGTGCCTGACGCTGGAGATGACATTTTCCAGCAAGGCTTCGACAGGTATCCTGCCTCACTACATCCACAGCGCTCACTAAACTGACAGTATGTTCCCGCAGTTTGAGCGCAACCTATCTTCGAAATCGAATCATGAGCAGCTTCAGGACATCGCCTGACCCTCTCGTGAAGAATGCAGCACAGGGTGTACAGCCTAACTTCGTGTTTACGCATCCGACACTCGCCTCCCTTGCATCTGCCATAGTTAATCTAATCGACCCGCAGGAATCCTCAACATCGGCTTCGCCTGTTGAAGAAATCAATACCATGATTGACAAATACACCGTGATGCTGCCCAAGGCCCCAATTACGAGGAACGCTGGTCGTAGATCTGGAGCAGTCGTCCTATTGACCGGCTCCACCGGCACCCTCGGTACACACATTCTGTCCGAATTGCTCACAGACGAACATATCGTTCGGGTATATGCGCTCAATCGTGGAGCCAGGCTCTTAGAACGGCAACGCGACGCATTCGTGGCAGCGCAACTTCCCACCGACATTCTGTCCAACGACAAGCTTTCCCTCCTGAGTGGAGATATCATGCGAGAGGATTTCGGTCTGCCACAGACTGTCTTGGATGAGGTGGGCCGTGAATACATTTTAGACAATGCAAGAACCCGACTCATCTTGCTGCATCACAGATTCGCGCTTCCACGACTCACATCGTGCATAACGCTTGGAAGGTCGATTTTAATCTCTCATTGAGATCCTTCGAGGCGTATGTCGAGTCTACCATTCGGCTCCTGAACTTGGCACCAGCGGCGCATTTCTCGTACATGTCTTCCATTTCCTCTGCTCAAAGCTGGCGCGTTGCCGAACGTGGCCCACGTGTACCGGAGGATCCGACTCATGATACATCTGCCGCCGTCGGGGCAGGATACGGGATGTCGAAGTTTGTGGTCGAAGAGGTGGATATTGATGACCCTCTAATTTAATCCAGCCAACTGACTTTTTTCACAGGTTCTCTCAAATGCTCGGGAAGTCGGATTGAAGACGACAGTTTTGCGAGTCGGTCAAATTTGTGGCTCCACCCGCAACGGTGCCTGGAATACATCAGAGTGGGTACCGATCTTGGTTAAGTCCAGTGTCTCGCTCGGTTGTCTGCCCGAGATGAATGGAGTGAGTCGCCCGAGTCGCTTGTCTCTTGCAGTGATGATCAAGGCTCGCTAACTGATCTTGTTGTGCTTTAGGTTCTCTCGTGGATTCCAGTGGAAGCGGTGGCACGCGCCGCAGTCGATGTGATACTCACTCCGAATGCCCCTGCCTTAGTTAACGTGGTACATCCTTACCCAGCTCGTTCACGCAATATGTTGAGCGCCATTGGTGACGCACTTGAATCAGACACTCGACTGCCGGTCATCTCCATACGATCCTGGGTGGAAAAGCTGGAATCTGTTGCGCAGAATATAACAGGGCGGACTATGGAAGAGACGGTCAGCAGTCTCATTATGATCATGTTATGATCCTGGCTGACACGCCTCTTCAATAAATGTAGCCAGCAATCAAGTTATTGGATTTCTTCCGCGGATTCGTACCCCCTGTTGAGCAACCGGAGCAGGTCGCTGAGAATGACCTGGAGATGGGCGCGTTGCCCCTGTATGACACAGCGAAGATGCAAAGCATAAGTTCGACCATGGAGAACCTTCAGCCGCTGGGAGGCCAAAACGCGTATTCTTGGGTAAAATACTGGAGGGATCAGCGTTTCATACCGTAACTGTCACTTGGAAATGTATACTGCTTTTATTCGGCGTTTTTTAATTTATTTTTATTATTACGACTTGAGCGTACCTGTTCTGGCACATGTCATCAGAGAAACACGCGCACGCATTATTATTGACTAAGTTGCCCGGAGTTGTCAGCAAAGATCTTGCTCGCCTCTGCGATTCTGCCCGAATGAGAGGGTAGCGGCTCTTCAACGAGTTCGAGCGCAACGATAAAATGGCAAGCAGATAGAGTAGCGGGTACAGCGAGCACCGGCATCAGCCGGCTCCCCCAATACTCACAATAGTACTTACCAATTACTAAGTTCCTTCACACGTTTAGGATTGCCTTGAAATATATAAAGTTTTATTCTACCTCTGTGCCTGCGGGTGTCGGGTGGGACACAAAGTTACCAGTCGAGGGTCCAGGTGAGAACGTTGCAGCTCGGGTGCGTTGCGTACTGTACGTATAAGATACTTTTTGGACGCGGATATGCGCGTTCCATCTGCGGCTGTAATACATGCCCCCAAAATCTGAAAGATCTGAACTTGCGCTGTCCAGTACTTGTCCCGTAACATCTCCTTCGCGGCTGGCAGCAATCTTGTGGCTCTCGGAGGTGGTCAAGATAACAGAGGGAATTCATTCTAAATACTTCATTTCATCTGCCAATTGTACTATGTCAATCAGGGGTACATAAGCCCTCGCCCGGGTCTCTATACGCCCTGCGATTGCCCCTCACGACGCACACAGTCGACCATGAGCACAAAGTCAACGCTCGCCTATGGCGTCCGGTACACGCCCGACTCGCCAGCGAACCCCGTGGATGCATTGATCTCGTCTGCCGCCAGGGTGCTCTTTCAGACAATCCACAGTTACTCCTGTCGCTACGTTCGCGTTCAGTGGGTTGACCTTATCAATACTGCCCGGTTTCGAGTCCTACCCCTACAGCACTTTCAAAAGCTCTTTACGGCCGAGCGAGCTGGCGTATGTCTGACCCATGCAACGTTGGGTCTTGTAGGCCCCGGGATCACCCCAGGGTTCTCCGGTACAGGCGAGTATCTACTTGTCATCGATCCAGCCAGCGTCCGTCCATGCGTTTTTGCGCCTGAGCATGCCGTCGTCATGGGCTGGATACAGGAAAAGGTGCCATCTCCTTCGACAGGTATAGTATGCGATTTGTGTCCGCGGACGATGTTGAATCGAATCGTTGCGTGAGTGTATGCGACCTCTTAGTTCAGTGCATTTCCCTTACCTGCATCTCTGATAAGCGATGCACAACAAAGGGCTGGTTTGAAGTTTCTCGCCGGATTTGAGTCCGAATTCATCCTTCTCAGCGAGACCTCTCCGAGACCCGTGTTTGTCAATCATGCAGACTGGTCCACTTCTGCTAAGCTGCTAGCTGGTCGGAAAGAGACCGTAGTTCTCGAGGAGATCGTTGATGCACTCATGGGAGCAGGGATAGAAGTGCAGATGTATCATGCGGAAGCGGCTCCTGGACAGGTGAGTTAGCCATCGTTCTCTCTACAATCATTCGTGGACCAAGATGTTGTAGTACGAGATCGTAACAGGGCCTCTACCTCCGTTGGAATCGGCTGATGCCATCGTACATACCCGCGAGACCATCCGGAATGTCGCTAGCAAGCACGGTCTCCACGCAACATTTGCACCACGTTTGCACTCGGACAACTGTATGTCGTCGCATGTACACTGATTCTAAGGATCGCTGACATCGGCCTCAGGTGGCAGCGGTGCACACATGCACCTGTCCATGCACTCCGCCATGCCGAAAGCGCTACGCGCATCCGACGCATCTCGTGGACCCACGCTCACCCCCACCGAACGGTCGTTCCTACAAACGCTCTTAGCGCACTTACCGTCGCTGTGCGCACTGATGCTACCCACGGCCGCATCTTATGCACGTGTCGAGGATGGAATCTGGTCTGGCGGAACATATTCATGCTGGGGTACGGACAACAAGGAGGCACCGGTGCGGCTGTGTGGGCCCGGCGGAGAACACCACCTCGAACTCAAGTGTGTGGATGGGACTGCAAATCCGTATCTTGTCCTAGCGGGTGTTTTGGCAGCAGGTATGCGTGGGGTGGCGGAGGGCGCGTTACTGACTGTGGGCGATTGTGAGGTGCCTGTGGCATTGATGAACGATGAGGAGCGGAAGGCTGTGGGGCTCCAGAATCCTGGGAGGCTACCAAGGACAATCAAGGATGCAAGGGAGCTGTTGAGAAAAGATGACCATTTGCGAGGGGTCCTGGGCGAGAATTTCGTCGCGAAGTTTACTGCAGTGAACGAGGTACGAGCGCGTTTGTGCTTTGATGTGGTATGTCACTTACAATAAGGGATCGGCAGGTATTGGAAGCCCATTTGCAGGCAGAGTCCGCAGAGGCAACTGTCGCCCGCTTGGTCGGGTACTATTGAAAACCATGTCGTCAGAGTTCTGAGGCTTATACCGGGAAAATTATGTTATTGCTATAGATTTTTTTTTGGCTAGCGAAGCTCAAGTCACGTCTTCATATTGTGTAAATGCTAGTAGCTGCTAAATTGACGATCGAGATCTGATGCATCGAGCATGAATATCGACGTATAGTTGTCAGGAGAGACTTCTACGTGCGGTGTATTCATGTCGTCGTCTGAAGCAAGGATATTTGAAGCCAAGATTCAATGTGAACTTGTGGATTTTCATACGGGTCGAATGCGAGCTTTAAATAAAATTTTGGGCGCTTGTAGCAAACTTTCTGCTGCTGGTGTGGTCTTCGCCTACGCTCTCTTCCTCATCGAACTGCTGACTACATTATTCTACTGCGACAGCTCTGTCTCCATCTTACTTCTATAGTACCTATTGAATATCGACCTCTTGTCTCGAGCAGAATTCCACAGCCAGCGACGTGTTAATGCACTCTCGGACTGCATCTGATGCATCCTTCATTCTGGTCGGCTCTGAGCAATCTCAGGATCTTGGGGCGAGTAGACATGGGCCAGTAGCGGATGAAGTTACCCAGCAGACGTCGGAAACTGCGCTCGGAAATTCCGTGAGTGTTGATTGGTAGTGTCTACTCCATACGAAGACTGAATGCAACCCTAGCTCAATCTACCTCGCGAGTTGAGCACTTCGACGAGACCTCGAGCTCCACAGATCTCATCAGCCCACGACTGGTCAGCAGCTGGAACAGGAGGCAAGCTCTCAATTCATGGTCGTCATTTTGTAGATGCGTATGGGAGGGTGTGTAGTCTTCGTGGAGTGAATCTCTCTGGAAGTTGTAAAACGTACGTGGATGGCGCATTTTACCAGTATATGAGACGGACATCGTGATATCTATCTATCTTTTATCCCGGCGAGTACGTTTCCTAGCCATGGCGAGGAAACATGTTTTTAGAGGGCCTTTCCAGAGTCATGCGAGTTTTGGGAACGCTCTCTCGCGTACGCATTTCATTATCGCATTCCACACACGAATCTCTCCCGCGGTTGCACGCTTCAGTCTAGTTGAGGTAGCTGCGTGCATGTCGCAACATGTTCACTCTTGTCTCTGAGAGTTACCTGGTAATTTGGGGTATCTCGGGCACTTGAGCCAACACGTATTTAGGAGAAAAGATGCACGTATACAGCTCGCGACGAGATATGTCTGCGGTATATTTGACACGAGTGTAGAATGAACGAGACCTGAGCTGCGAAGCTATAGTTGCTTGCAAAGTTTTATTCATGAACTGTCATCTTTCGATACTACTAAAGCCACGTTGTAATAGGCCGACTAACCATAATCACGACACATTCCCCGCTAACCACGCTGCGGTCACTTTTGTCGGCCGACCCTTCCCGCTAGAAGAAGCCCCAGAGCATTTTTCTCGACTACGTCGATGGGGCTTGACATTCAGTAAGCCATTCCTGGCCATTGACTACACTCTGCTCAGAAACTGCAGTCAGATTTCTGCTCACATGGGAAGCCGTAGAACACGCAGGCCCGTAAGTCAACGGGTTGTGCTTTCAATGAAAAAAGCTAACAAAATGATTGCTATAGAGGCATCTATGACATGGAATATCTCGATTATGTCCGGGAGCTACTTTCGGTATTACCACAATATGGCATCACCGCATTCGTCGTGATGCATCAGGATGTCTGGTCGCGCTATTCTGGCGGATCAGGAAGTCCTGCATGGACGCTTGAAACCGTAGGGTTCGATCTACATGGCTTGGAAGAACCTGGTGCTGCATGGCTGAAGGGAGTCAAGGGCGGCGGGCACGTAGAGGAAGAACGGGGTCTGTGGCCGTGTGGATACCAGAAGCTGGCCGCTGCTACTATGGCGTGAGTATGCTTCTATATATCAGACTGGAGTGACACTAAGCTTTATAGTACCTGTTTCTGGGCAGGAGACACGTTCGCCCCCAAGCTCAAAGTCAAGGACGCTAATGGCAAGGAAATCTCCATACAAGCATTCCTGCAGAACGCATTTCTGAATATGTGGGAGGTTGTTGCGAAGACTTTAGGTGACCTAGAAGGTGTCTTGGGCTTTGAGGTAAGTCCTACGGCCTGTAGTGGAAGTACGGACCTGACGAGCCTCTTAGATGATGAATGAACCGCATAGAGGTTATGTAGAGCTCCAATCAATGCATGCATTCGATTATAATACCGATCTTCATCTTGGTCACGTTCGTAAGTCTTCACCAGGTTCACTAGCACGGCAACTTCACACAGCTGTACTTCACTAGCAACCGCTTTCCAATCATTCACACTCGGTGCTGGCCACCCGACTGAGATCGGCTTTTGGACCCGGTCCTTCCCCATGCCAACCCGCCTGACGTCCAAAGGTGTTCTTAACACCGCCAGACAGAGGGCCTGGCGAGATAATGGGCCTACACAAGGAAAGTGTCTGTGGGAGATGCATGGCGTGTGGGGATGGGACAAGATCAAGGATGAGGGCGTCGTGCTCCGGGAAAGTTACTTCACCAAAGACCCCGTGTCGGGGCGCAAGGTAAGTTGTCCACTGTGATTTTAGAATCCATTGATGTGCTTTGCCGTTAGGTTGATTGGTATACCGACTTCTACTTCCCATTTGTGAAGACGTGGACGGACCGTGTGCGCAGTGCGTCTAGCCCGAACATGATTGTCTTCATCGAGCCGATTCCGAATGAGGTACGTGTTAAGCCTGAGGTAGAGCATTGACTCTTGAACTATTGATTCAGTTCTGCCCTACTTCATGGACGCCCGAGCGACGGCCTACCGATATGGCCTTTGCTCCACATTGGTGAGTGTTCTCCCGTTTACTATCTGATTGCGCTAAGACGTGCTTGTAGGTATGACTTGAACGCTTTGTTTGCGAAGGCTTTCGGAGACTTCACTGTGAATGTCCAGGGCCTTTCGAGAGTGAGTGTTCCAAGAATCAGTTTGAATCATAGAACTTAAGCAGCCATATATAGGGCATGTTCCCGCTCAAGGCGTTCTACTGGGGTCACCAAGGTGCCAGAGACAACTTCTCGTTGCAAATCCGAAACTTGGTTGAAGCTGGATATCGCTCACTTGGAGAAACTCCCGTCATCATTGGAGAATGCGGGATTCCAATGGACATGAAGTAAGTGAGACATGTCACCTTTTGGAGAATGTTATTGAGTGGCTGCTACCAGCAAAGGCGAGTCATTTCAAACGGATAGATGGACGTGGCAGACGCGCATGATGGATGCCATGGTCACTGCACTTGAACAATCGCTCGTTGGATTCACGTAAGGACCGCTACGTTCATATCATGTTCATACTCACAGACGCGAATTCAATAGTCTCTGGAATTACAATCCGGACAACGATGATACCAGGGGCGACGACTGGAACGGGGAGAATTTCTCCTGGTACAGTAGACGTCGTGGTCTGCCCGCCTCCTGGCTCGACTTCAAACAAACCTCGGCAACGCTGGACAATGGCGCGCGCATCTTGCGCGCCACTGTCCGTCCCTACCCCGCGAAGACGGCAGGGATTCCGCTCAAGTTCGACTACGAGATGAACACTGGGAGGTTCACATTTGAGTGGGTCGTCCCCAGTGACCTATCGAAGAAAGGATCGGGTGCAAGTGCAAGTGTTCAGCAGCCGCCGGTAGCTGGGCACCCCGCCCTGACGAGTAAGGACACCGAGATATTCATGCCGTCGATGCTCGCGCGCGAACGACAGATTGTCATAGAGGGACTCGGGCAGGATGATCGCTACCGCTACGACGAGCAGCGCCAGACGTTGACGGTCACGACAGGCGCCCTCACGCCTGGCCAGGTGCATCGTATCGTGGTGTCGCTCAAGCCTCCGCTGAAGGCATCGTTTGAGGTCAATAGCTTCTGGGACGACTTTGGCGGGCACATTCTCGGCGCAGCGGTGGTCATCTCATCCTTACTGATTTACATATTGCTGTCAAACATATCTGTTTAGATACTCTCTCTGTGGTGATACTTAGATGGAAGACATAAACCATAGCATATATATCACACGTTGAAACTGGATGTCAATATGGCAAGTGAAAGGCAGCCCATCAAATAAGCAGTGCTTAGCATCAGGCACCCCGTTGTAGGACGCGTCCGCGATCTAATATTGCGTCCGCCTCCAAATAGCATCCCTTCAGCCATCGATTTGTTGCTCCATTAGCATTTGTGCCTTTCCCATCCCCTGAGAGGTCCCTGAAAGCAGTTCGTGCATGCAAAACGCGACGGTTGTCGAACAGCACTGCATCGCCCTCCCGTAGCGTGTACTCGAACCGCGCAGCAGGATCCTCCAGAAGCGCAACGAAGCGTTCGAGTGCAGAGTAGAACGCCGTGGGCGTGGACAACGGTAAGGGAGCCTGGAATGGAGGAGAGTAATTTATGTGTCGGATGTCCCCGGGAGCCGTTGAGGATGGAGGCGCCAGCTCTATAGTTGGATGCGCGTAATGCAAATGATGGCCGTCGTTGATGTAGTGGAACTCAACCGGAGTTGAGGCAAGTATGTTGAAATCGTCGGGGGACATCGTTTTGAGCCGTGATGCTGCATACAAGGCGTCGACAAAGATGGACGTGCCGCCTGAAACGCGATTGCGTAGACAGTGTAAAATCTGAAGACGAGGAGGGTGTTGGAAGTAGCTGTTATTCCAGACCAATAAGCTAAGCATAGAGAATGAAAGCCAGTTGGGACGAACACGTACAGAAGATCCATGTGCAGCCCGAGATCAATGTTGGTGTAAGCAATATTTCGGCTATTGCGAACGTTCTTCACATCCCATGTCTGTCCGTAGAAGGTCTCACGTATTTCTCCGAACCGCTGTGCAAGTGCACGCAACTCGCATTCCTCGTTCGACGTCTTATCATTTGGGACACCGGTGACGAATACCAGGCCGTATCGCAAGAATTGATTGATGGCACTCAGCAGGCCCGACGAGGTCTTGATGCTACTGTACGGAAGGAAGAGATCCTGAGATGATCGTAGGGTACCGATATCCCACTGCTTCACAGCGGGTTCACTATGGAAGACATGCAGTCTCTCTGGTGATCCGTAGAGCTCTAGGAATGCGTCAGGGTAGTGTGACTGGTGTCCATTTGTCCAATTTATGCGCACTCCACTGTCTGAGAAATGAACACCATCGATCGCGGTGGGCTGGATATCCTCTGGAACATCGGAAGTCCTATGGAGCTTCTGGCGAGTCGATGGATGTACGCATGCCGAACACTGGCATGAATCACGCAACCATCTATACGGAAAAGTCAGGCCTTTGTAGGATAAACCTGATCTTGCATCAGTTGCTATACGGCGAGCACGCAGCGTTTGGCGCAGTGTTGTCGACCGGAGGAGGCTTAACATGGTGAGCTAGTAACAATACTCGAGACCTCAGAACTGTATATAAGGAAGAAGCGTACCTGAGTTCCACGCTGATCAGCTGGTTGCCGCTTACTGTAGTTTATAATAGTGAGAGGTAGAGGTCGATGAATCTCATACTGCAGTGACAAAATAAAACATGAGGGTGATGAAAAATCATTGACGGGATAAGATAAGATGCAATGCGGCGAACAGCCCGGCTCGTCCGAGCAACGGAGTTCCCTGAGGAGGAGCCCACTTTCGCACGACTATTGAAACAGCGGCAGGGTGGGCCACTAGTGCTGTCCTCGCCTCAGGCTGATTCTGGTGCTAAACTCTGACGGTACGCACGCGAGTGCGACTGAGCTGGAATGCGTATGAGATCAAGAGGGCCTAGCGGTGCTTAGGAGTCGTACTGGAAGTGTGCAGGTGTCTGGGTCCCTGATTCAAGATGTTGTGGTCCAAAACCGATATGTATGTCGAAGGTGTGTATCCGATGGTACTTGCGTTATTCTGTATCATGTGCTAACGGTGCTCACGACCGTTTCTCATTCCGCGTAGCAGCTGCCTTGGCCGTATGATACGATACGCTGATTTTGATTAACTCGTAAAATCGAGTCTTAACTATGTTGACGCTTCGCCATGAATTCGACTATCCCCACCATTCTGATAGTCAGCTGCTCACATACATGCGAGGCGGCTCTCCTGATGATCCTTCGCATTTCATACTGGCTCCACGGACGCATTTCTTGACATGCTTCCCTGAAGCACTCATTTGACGAGTGAACTTGGAGTCTGGTCTGACTCTCACAGTATCTTCTATCTATTCGGCATTTTGGCATTTTGTTCCAGTTTTGACATGCCGAAGTCGAAAGGGTTTCTGCTGTAGTGGGTATAAAACACATCCCATATCTTGCATGCAGATCCTCCACTCCATCCTCATATCCACTGAATTCGAGGTCACTGCAGAAGATGCCAGGCACAGTTATTCCCCCAGTTCCACATCGCACTCCTGTTGCACCAACAAAAGAAGCTTGTCAGTACCCTGTCATACGTTTCAGAGTGTTACTACAATCCTAATTACTCAACGCGTGCTACAGTGGAGTATGCTGACCTCGCAATCATTGATCTTGCCAAGGCAGAGACTGCAGAAGGTCGCACTGAGCTAGCCGTCCAACTGCGAGAGGCCTTGTCTACGCAAGGGTTCTTCTATGTCATCAATCATGGATATACGCAAGCCCAGGTATGTTACTCGTTGTTTTGTCTTAGTCCACATGATACGACGATAATTGGTAATTGGATAGAATGAACGTATATTCGACGTCGCCGATCTTCCTTTCAGCTATGTTTCAGAGGGGGAGAAGCGAGAGTACGCCGCGAATATAAAAGAAGGTGGCTCGTATCAAGGTTACAAATTGCGGGAACTTTGGGTACATCTCTTCTCTCTGCGTAGGCCGTATGTGTGACCTGACCATTTATTGCCTAGACCATCAATGCCGGCGTTCGCGACCAACTAGAGCATTACAACAGTATGTTCATTACGCTTCGTTGCTATCTGTATGTTGATGATCTGCTTAGTCAACCGCGATATTACGCGGAAGCAGCACCCAGAAGTCCTGCGTCCTCTTCTGCCAGAGATAGGAGCCTTTGCGAAATTTAATCACGTTGAGATATTGCATAAACTCCTGCGGTGAGCCTTTCCTCGATTCTGGATATATAAACTATAACCTCATGGATTCTCATGCTTCCTTTCAGACTTTATGCGATAGGTTTAGAGATTCCAGAAGACACATTTATAAACCAGCACAACTATTCTGCACTAGGCGAAAGCTATGGTGCGCGTCTTGTCCTCATACTTGTTAGCCGGATTACTCAACAGACTTCCAGTACGGTTTATGAAATAGTTCGTGGATATTGTCCTTACATTCTCTAATTATCCGAACGTGTGTATGACAGTTACCCGAGATCGGAAGATGACGAGACGAAGACGAAGAATACCTGGTTGAAAGGTCATACTGGTGAGAATGCAAGGTTTAAGTTGTGGATCAACGGGCGATCTCTAGAACGACTATGATTAGATCTTGGAAGCGTCACCATCCTATGGAGCCAACCTGTCTCTGCGCTCCAAATCATGTCGCCAGACGGGAAGTGGCGCTGGATTAGGCATATCGAGAACGCCCTTGTACGTGCACACAGCCGATTATTGATCGTCGCCTGAATTGTTTTGTTCTTCTTTCTCATCTGAAGGTGGTGAACTCAGGCGATACGATGGAGTTCCTCTCAGGAGGCTTCTACAAAGCGACCATTCACCGCGTCGTCCAGCCACCCCCGGACCAGCGCGGCCTGACCCGCCTCGGGGTCTTCTACTTCGCCATGCCCGATGACGACGTGAGGCTAATTCCATACATGGGGAGCCCTGTTCTCCAGAGACATGGGATTGTGCGTCGTGTTCCTGACGCTAGCGCACCTACGATGGAAGCTTATCGAAAGGGGAGAACAAGCTCGTTTGGCCTGGCCGAGTTTCAGAAGAAAGGGAATGGGATTGAGGAAGAGATCGTTGCCGGAATTGTGGTGAAGCATTACTTTTGATGAAGTGTAAGTTACGGTGTGTTCCATCTTTGTATGTAAGGATTTATGACACGGTGACACCGCGGGCAATATTCAAAAGTTGAGTAGCAAACATGCGTCGAACACAGCTCGCAGGAGACAGCGAGTTTTCATTGTGTTCAGAGCTTAAGCATTAGGAGTGTCCGACTGCCAAACATGGGTGATCTGCAGCTGCTGATTGGCTGAATACTCATGTTCGACGGATGTTACCGCAATGTCTGACAAACATGTTTGAGCTCCGAACATAACCGGGAAATGCTGTCTCCAGCGACCGATGCTTGTTCGGCGCTCGACCTTTGGGCATTTCCCACAGTGTGAGGCTCTACGTTCTGGAACTATTGCTATTGGTGGCTTAGCATTGAGGAACGATTTCCGACTCTCCTGACTTGTAGTGCTGGTCCTTGTAATTTAACTTACCTGTGTCTCTGTCCTATCGCACCAGCATCAGCATGGACCATTACAACACTAAGCCTCCCTTTTTCGCTCCACACTAATATGCTTCCAGGCCCTGGAACACTCGTCCATCTGGTATACAAAATGCAAGATGCGGTATAGGATCGCCGTCTTTCTGTACCTGCCGTGGAGGATTTCGAAAAGACCTACGAGATGTGGGACTTTGAATAAGGAGACCTTGAGAGACGAGTGGTCTATATTACCACCAAGACTATCGACGAGAGGTGATTGTCCATCCAAGGAGCTGCCATTTGTGCAAGGCGAGCGCTATACGGGAGTTGTTATGCTTATTGTATTGGGGCGGAGAGGGGACCAGATGGCACGACATCAGGTTCTGATCAGAGGGGTGGGAGCCCAGGGACATGAATTACTAACGACTTCGTGATTCGTTATCAGCTTCTTCAAGGCAAGTTTATTCAGCGGGGTCAAATGTACATGGCTTCTTCACTCGGTTCTTGATATCGTCGCATTGATGCCGAGTCTAGAAACTATGTAGGCGCCACCAAATTTGGCGGGGATCGCAATCTACTTTATTTCGTGCTCTTTATCTTTGCAGCTGCCTCCTGAGAATCGACATATGCTACCCGACAATGGCTATGAACGATCTCTCTGACATTATTCGGGTCATTATACCACTCCTTGTTCTCTCAGTTGTGTATACTCGTTGGGCGAGATCTAAAGCTCGCCTTCCTCCAGGACCAACCCCACTCCCCTTACTAGGAAACGTACATCAAATCCCTTGGGAATACCAGCACAAAAGTTTTGCTGATTGGGGCAAGAAGTATGGTATGTATTTTTTCTAAACGTTTGCAGTTGACTGTCGCTGACATTGCCGACAGGCCCAGTTGTTTTTGCCAGAATCTTCAATATGCCAATCGTCATTTTGAGCTCTATTCAAACAATCGAAGATCTTTTGGATAAAAGAGGTGCTATCTACTCGGATAGACCTATTGGCAGCATGTACAATGACATGTACGTTCTTCCCCTTCTTACGGTGCCTGCACGGTTAAAGAAGCACTTGACGTAGGGTGGAGTTTACGGCAAACACTGCGTTTCTTCCGTACAATGATCAATGGCGCCGACACCGTAAATGGCTCCAGGCAGCCATTGCAACTCCAAAAGCGATCGAAAGCCTCTGTCCACTACAGCAACGAGAATCCCTCCGACTGCTTGTAGATCTAGTCAATTCGCCGGAAGAATTCATGTTACATATCAAAAGGTGCGTCAATTCAGTTCTTCCCGGATCACTGTTGGTTGAGAACGATTCCCTTAGATATCCAGCTGCGTTGATGATGGAGATTGCATACGGACGCCACGTCTCGTCAATGAGTGAGGATAAACTGGTAGGACTCACAGATCAAGCACTGGAGGAGCTGGTCAAACTCGGTGGTTTCGGATCTACCGTTGTTGATTTTATACCATTACGTTCGTATTGATGACCATTCTTAAATTTGTCAGGGCTGACGTCGATTCTCCTCACTGCTGAATAGTCAGGCACATTCCAGTGTGGTTTCCAGGTGCAGCATTCAAAAGAAGAGCGTTGAAGATTCGAGATATGATTCACACCTCAATGAATACTCCTTACAATAAAGTTAGAGAAGAAATGGTGAAGTGATTCATATTTGTAAGTATTTAAACCTCACATAATTGCAGTTGGCTGGCTCCGCGAGGCCTTCATATCTACGGATGTTACTGGAGACGTATCCCAGGGACAAAACTCCATCACGAGAAGAGGAGGCCGATATGAAAGGGTCTGCGACTTCTATGTATGGCGGTAGGTTCTGCGTTCAATCGCTCGGGATGGAATCAATGTTTATAAACCTATCATGAATAGCGGGAGCTGAAACGGTAAGTATTGAGAAAACATGTCGATGCATGCCCAGCTCATTCTTCAGCTTCATGTAGACAACATCCACACTGCAATCGTTCCTACTTGCGATGATTCTCCACCCGAAGGTGTTTCAGAAGGCTCAAGCCGAAATTGATCGTGTGATTGAGAGTTCTCGACTTCCTGATTTCGAGGACAGAGACTCCCTTCCATATCTCGAGTGCGTTCTAAAGGAGGTGTATCGGTGAGCTAAGCAGCCAGCAATTATCTCTTTCATATTCTGATGATCATAGATGGAACACCCCTGTACCCCTCAGTAAGCTTTTCGTGTAATATCACAAAAAGTTAAACAATGCTGCTAATGAGCTCAATCTGTTAAGGTATTCCTCACCGACTTATGGAGGATGACGTGTACAACGGATTTCACATTCCGAAAGGGTCAACCATCATTCCGAATGTTTGGTCAGCCGTGACGGTATATGATCTATGTAAGCAGCTATTGATACTGCATCGGCTAGGGCAATCGCGATGGATCCAGATATGTATCTCGACCCCGAATTGTTTTGGCCCGAGCGTTTCGAAGGCATGGACGAAGAGGAAGCAGATCTCAAAGATCCACGGAGGGTGGTGTTTGGTTCCGGTCGACGGTGCGGCTTTCTATCTGATGTTCTATTCTCATAGGTATAATGGTTTCTCGCAGAATCTGCCCCGGACGACAGCTTGGGGAAAGGAGCATCTGGCTTGCAGTTGCCAGAATAACGGCCACTTTTGACATCAAAAAAGCTCGCGATGCTTCTGGAGTGGAGATTACTCCTGAAGCCAGCTTCCCTCCCGGATCGGTCAGGTAAGGGACATTCGGTTCTGTATGTCAGCAGTCTGATCAAAGCCACGATTGTGATCACATAGTCATCCTAAACCTTTTGTCTGTGATATCCGCCCGCGTTCCGAGAAAGCGGCCATGCTCGTTGACCAGTTGAACAAGAAGCTTTCTTGATATTATGGAGTTTTGTTTTTGATCCCCGGCTTTCAGATTCCATAGTATATTATTCACCGATGCTTCAGGGAGGAGGAGGATGATAAATTGGCAAGGGAGCTTGCGATAGCTGTTGAGTGCAACAGATTAGTATTACACTGGCTTTTATATAAGAACCGATGTAGTCAAATGCACGTCAGAGACTCTCGTTTTGTATATTTCCAAAGATTGCACTGGTTCACAATGATTCTATGGCAAAGGCCTATAGTATCAGCGCCCATATGCATCATGACTATTTCGCTTTGGTATCCTGCAAAAGTCGCTCCACGCATTGTCAACGGGGAGCGGGAAGTGTGTGTGTGTGTGGGGGGGGGGGGGGGGGGGGAA
>NW_012133326.1:1771-51695 GCF_000313525.1 Fibroporia radiculosa | reverse complement strand
CCCCCCCCCTCGAGCCTGTATTCGGTTTCCGAGTACCTGCAGATCGAGGCGTCAAACATATGATGCCGGGCGATTTACTGGTGTTATGTTTCAGCCTCTGTACCAACACGTCGTCGAGGAACGCCGAGTCGCAAAGCGGCTGCCCTCGTATGCTGAACACACGAGCGGCGGACACGCTCGCGAGGCGGTGTTGGCCACCATCGAGGAGACACTCGACAGACTCGGTCCGCAGCTGCGGCAGCTCAGCCTGGACATTTGGAGCCATCCCGAGACCTTGTGGGAGGAACGGTGCGCGGTCCACTGTCACTGAGCCCTTGGTCCCCGTCGTGTTCAACGACCTGGTTCTGCCGGTACAGACACGCCCATGATGCGCTCACGTCGTTCATGTCTGAGCACGGCTTCGACGTGACTCCGCATTACCTCGGCCTCGCCACGGCCTGGCGCGCCGTCTACTCTCGTGCGCCTTCGGTCGCCGGTGGCGGCGCTGCAGCGGCTCCCCGCGTTATTGGGATAAACTCTGAGATGGATGCGCTCCCTGGCATCGGCCATGCTTGCGGGCACAACTTGATCGCGATGGCCGGGGTTGGAGTCGCCCTTGCGGTCAAAGCCGTGCTCGAGCAGCATGATGTCCCGGGGAAGATTGTCCTGCTCGGGACACCTGGTACGCGTGTCTGGCAGTGCGCAGTGTCTCCTGCCGTGCTGACCCCGTGCAGCCGAAGAGGGCGGAAACGGCAAGGGGATCTTGTTGGAGCGCGGCGCGTACGAAGACATGGACGCCTGCATAATGTGAGCTCTCGTGTTCTCCTGCACGTAAGATTGCCATGTCGATCCGTTTTCGCTAGGTGCCACCCGTCCGCTGGTGAGCCCAACACAGCATCTCTTGGCCCGTCGTTGGCCAGGCAGGAAGTCGACGTCGAGTTCTTTGGACACGGGTGCGTGCTCCTTTGCATGTCTGAATGTGTCGTTCAACTAGATATTCCATCTATGCGCTCGCTCATCTCAGCGCACACGCCGGCGCAGCCCCATGGGAGGGACAGAACGCTCTGGATGCCGCGTTTCTTGCGTACTCGAGCGTATCCGTACTTAGACAACAAATCAAGCCCACCCACCGCGTGCATGGCATTGTCATCGGAAAGGACTGGGCCCCGAACAGTACGTCTATTCACGTGTGTCCGTATCGGTGATAGGGCTGAATGGCCGAAAGTCATACCTGACAACGCGCAAATGCGCTGGGTCGTGCGCGCGCCCACCTGGGACGAAGTGGAGACCCTCAGCAAGCGTGTAGTGGCATGCTTTGAGTAGGTCCCGGACCTCGACCGCGCTCGTGTAAGTGCAGTAATCGTTTATTCCGCAGGGCGGCGGCACACGCTACCTCTTGCAAGTTCAAGATCGGTACCGGCGCCGGAGCCTATGACTTGCGGCAGAACAAGCCACTTGGTATATGCTCCTCTCAGGTCCCATCGCATATAACTAACAAATTCGCAGGCCAGGAATTTGCCCAGATTGCCAAGCGTTATGGAGTCACGGCTGAATTTGACGGAGGAATGTCCGCTTCAACCGATTTTGTCCGTATGTTCAATCTTTCTTGTGTGCTCGATCTGATTTTTTTTTTATTTACACAGGGGAATGTTACTTACGGTACGGCTATCCTACTTTTGCTCTAAGATAGCTGTGCTTTCTATCTTACACCTTTCATGAACCTAGCTCTTCCGTCACTTCATCCTGGTTTTACTATTCCGACGCAGCCCAACGGCGGAAACCATACGCCGCAGTTCACCGAAGCAGCTGCCACACTGGATGCACACTCCAAGACGATCACAGTTGTCAAGGCTTTAGCCGCCGTGGGGTTCCGTGTTCTCGATGATGCTGAGTTTGCAAAGAAAGCCAAGTTGGCGTGGGAGGAGGATATGCACATGGAACACATGTCCCGGTAGGTATGTGTATGAACTTTACGCTGTCGGTTTGACTGTCTGTAGGCAGGCCACACGGCCACAGGGTCTTAAATTTGAGCCGCAGTCACGTGTAGAGGTGGAATACAGTATTCTTTGACCTCCTGCATGCCGCGTGGTAGTGTGATGTTTCATTTGCCACTCGCCGCTCCGGCTTATAAGTATTGCGTGTGGTCTCTCGTTCACAACCTTCTCTTCCCATTCCCCTCTTTCAACGCGTAATGGCTGGTTCCATTCAAGTGGCTATTCCTCACGCAATGCAATACGATATATCATATGAAGACGGCAATGTGGTCCTGGTCGCGGGCAGCGCCTCATTCTGTGTTCATCGAAGCGTGCTATCGCAGCATTCGCCTGTTTTCAGAGACCTCTTCACGGTTCCGCAACCGCCCAATGTGATTCTGCAAGAAAAGTGCCCCGTCGTGCATTTGCCAGACGATCCCACCCACGTTCGCTACTTGTTGCGTGCTTTGTACGATAGATCGTGAGTCCCCTACTACCCCTCCGAACGAAGCTTTGTCTCTAAGAAGGCTGCGCTCACCCCGTATCACGCGAGCAGCTTCTTTAATGATATGCATTGGCTGCCCAATTTCGCCGAAGCGGCTGCCGGCATCCTCGTTTTGGCTCACAAATACGACATTAGGCACCTCTACGACGAGGCAATCCACAGAGTTTATACAGCGTATCCGCGCACATTTGCGGATATGAACGCGATGCGCTGCTTCCACCTAGAACACTTTAATGCAGACGACCACGCCGGGCTTATCTTCCTCATCAACGTTGCACAACGTCTGCCGACGTCCGAACTCGCAGGCTTTCTACCTCTGGCTTTCTATATCTGCTGTCAAGTCAACCCCGGTGTCCTTGTAAATGGAGTGTATCGCTCGGATGGCACCCGGGAAAAGCTGTCTCATGACGATCTCCAGCGGTGTATCTCGGGAAAGGAAGGACTGATGGGCGCCAACACGGTCGGAACACTCTGTCTTCGCCCTAGGAAGGAGAACGTGAGCCATCTCTGTACTACCAATGACGCGTGCCACAGCGCGTTGGTGGGGATGGTGGACGACGCACTCGAGGGCGACATCTTCGCCTCCTGCGATGCGCTTACCAACATCGACGGCTGGATCGAAGAGAGGGCCCTCGCCCAGAAGCTATGCGCATTTTGTACGGAACATTTGAAGAGACGCCATGAGGTAGAGCGACAGGTTGTCTGGGATGATCTGGCGGACTGCTTTGGGCTCACATTTAAAACGAATTAATGGATTGACTTGAAATTGGACTGGAAATATGCACTTTGAATTGTGTATCATAACTAATGTACGGCGTTACCACTAATGATGGAGACTTTATTATTTGAAGTTTGTTCGGTCTACTCACGGGCAGCTTGTGGCTGGAGATCAAGCGTGGCCGAGAGATTGCTGAGTCAGGCTCGGATCTACGATCACCATGTCCGAGCTGAGATCCGGCTCGCATTAGCATACGTACTCTCGACCATCCACCACCTCTTCCTTGTTCAAGACCCCTTATATTTACGATGGAAACACCGCCCGCAACAATGGAACTGACCATCACTCATCGCGGAAACGCATATCACATAAATCTGCTCTCAGATGACACCATTGCGATGCTGCAGAGCCGCCTAGAAGAACTTACGTCAGTACCTCCATCCTTTCAGAAACTACTGTACAAGGGGAAGAAACCGAGTCTCAAGGATGATAACACCCTCGCACAGGCAGGACTCAAGGATGGCATGAAGGTGCAGATGCTGGGCTCGACGGCGGAAGAGCTCGGCGGGATGAGAGCGGTGGAGGACGAGCACAGCCGACGAGAACGTATTATGCGGGAACGCGCAGCAAAGGCGCATGCAAAGGTATGTCGGCGTATTCAGTCTGTTCATAATTCTTCACTCTGTCCTTTGCCAGGTCCGCTCGACTGGCGCGTCTTCATCTGCAGCAAGCTCGAGGTACCAGTTTCATCACATCGAACCCCTGCCACATCTCCCCGATCCACCGTCTGCCCTCGCGCTCCTGCAGCGCTTGGCGGCCGATCCTGCCATCCGGCATATCATGCAGAAGAACCAGCTTGCTGTGGGCGCCCTAACAGAGCTGGCACCACACGAGCAGCCGGAGCTGCTGGGGCTGAACGTCAACGCTGGGCAGACAATCAAGCTGCGCATCCGCACCGACCGATATGACGGTTTCAGGCTATATAAAGACATCAGGAAGGTTCTATGTCATGAACTTACCCATAATGTCTGGGGCGATCACGACGACAGCGTGCGTATCTTATACGTCTCGCTTGTTTTGCGGCGGTATTAAATCATACGGGTCCTCCGCTGCACAGTTCAAGGAAATGAATTCTCGATTGAACCGTGAGGTTGCTGAGTTCGAGCGCTCCGTGTCCGAAGGGACACATCACCTGGCTGGACTCGGCGACGTGTATGCGCCTTCGTCTGAAATCGAGGCCGAGGCGCGGACGTACCTGAGCGGAGAGGGACTCCAGGTGTTAGGAGGGTCTTCATCAGACTCTATGCTGAACGAGACCCGGGAGGAGAGGCGGATACGATTGCTGGATGCTACCATGAGGAGATTACAGAAAGAGGAGGAAGAACTAGAGCAGATGTGCGGGACCACCAAATCACCCTAGATATGCAAAAGAAGCGTATTATTTGCATACGTGGTCATTTAATAATATAACTTCCAATAATATAACATTTCAATCGAGAGTTAAAAACACAAATTTAATTATGTAAGATTCCAAAAAGGAAATATGGCCAACGCCGGGATCGAACCGACGACCTTGGCGTCGCAATATTAGCACCACGCTCTAACCAACTGAGCTAGTCGGCCACTTGAATATTGTTGTGCAATCTTTATCATGGGGACATTACATTATCAGGGCCCCGCCTCGGACCTCGGTTCCGCCTGTCGACTGCTCCTCCTTGATCTCAACTATCACTATGGCCTCATCGAAATCACATAAGTTGTCTGTATCCTCGCCAGCGAAGGGAGCTTCGACACCGCCGTTGAAGCAAGGCGTCCTTGGTTTCAATGCTGCCAAACGTGCAGCATCTTCCGGATTCTCAAAAAGGGACGCTCGACCGTCGACCAAGCGAACGCTCTCGTCTACTGCTAGCTCAGACAAGTCCAATGCTATCGAAATCTCTAGCGACAGCAGCGATGAGGATGATCACAACGCTCAGAATAGTGGAGAAAACAGGGAAACAGAGTCCCAATCCACGGTCAGCCGCACAAATGCCAGCAGAAAGTTAGGCACCGTGGGTCCTTTTGGCCGTGAAGGTGAGCCTGTGTCGAAGAAGAGACGCGCCGTGAAGGGTGTCTTTGACTCGAGAGATGGGACCGAAAATATCGAAGCCGCGGAGAGCACACCATCTGAGGAGGCCAAAGTCAAGCACCTCACTGTAGACGATGACAAGAGCAGCTTGGATCTCAAAGACAGGTCGGGAAGGTGGAGGAAACACTACGGAATAGTCAGAGAGAAGATGGGTAACATAGAGCCGGGTGAGTTTGCCGTCTGGCGTGATGTGTGCTCGGTGCTGCGAGCGACTATATGCGGCCGTCCCCCTACTTCATATGGTCGTTCGCTGTTCTCAAGCACATAGAGTCATCATATCTACCATGGGTGCAGCCTTCATCAAACTATTCATTGACGTCCTCACCTCGCGGGCTCGGGTCTCGTCTGCGCTAAAATTGGGACTAACAACACTGCATGCGTCTTCAGTGCATGCGCATGGGCAAAACATGGTGGATCACATACTGAGAGTCTTCGATCTGTTAGTAGCATATCGTCTTCCTCTTCCTCACTTTCAGATCTCTTATTTACACCGTAGGTCATATGAGTATGGTCCGTGCATAGGGGTCACTCGCCTTGAACGATGGGAGCGTGCTGAAACACTCGGCCTCAAGCCCCCTCCCGAGGTGCGTGCTGCCCCAGAACTGGCCATCACCCGTGTTGTTCACGCTCTGTTTCGGCACCGGAAGGTGAAGGAGATCTTGCTCACCAAGGAGGGCAGCGAGGATGCCCGGTATTCCGAATGCGTCTTCTACGGCGAGGTCTAGAATCCCATCTTTATCGCCTTCTCATGCTGCGTCTCGCCAATATGCTCCCGTAGGCCCATCTCCCTCTGGCCTCGTGATCATCCATGCCGTGCTCGTTCTAGCCTGCTGCCCAACATCGTCCGCTGCTTCAAGTGTATCCTAGACTGCTGTATCGTTTTTTGCTGGTTGTGCTTGTAATGCGATTGTAGCTTTGTTTCAAGATCATTTACACCATTTATCGCTTCCATTCTCTGGTTCTCGAATCTCAACGCATGGCTCCGTCGAAGTGGTATTTTAAGCCTTCTAAGTATAGAAGGCGCCGGCGCTGCAACCGTGATGATTGTCCCTTGATCCTGCGATCATTTGACTTATCTTGTTGTATCGGTATCACGGCGGGCTATTCAAACGTTCTTTTAACACGCCCGCATCTTTTTGTACATTGTCGTGTAGCTCTGAGGGCCTCCTGTCATTCCTTTTTTGTTGCCACACACTTTCATTTCTGGCTTCTCATTCTCTCTAACACGCACTCATAACGCACCATGTCTGACAGCTCTAGTGAATCCGACTGTAGCTCGCTCCCCCCTACACTCCAGCGACCTCTCCGCGATACCACTTACCAGCCTGCGACGAACGACCCATTGCAAGTAGGTTCTGCAACTGCCAGTGACCCGACTGCTGCGTCCAGCGCGTCAACTTTTAGTCCATCCAAATCGCCCAGACCATCCGACACTCAACGGCCTATTCTTCCTCATCCTAAGCAACACTTCAAGAACTCTGTGCATCGCGTCATCGCAGCGCGACGCACACCCACAATGATGCTCTCCAGCCATGTCGGCGCAGAGCCAGGCATTGATCCCCGTCGTGCATCTGCAAACGCGCACTACGGGAATCTTCGTCAGCAGTGCGTGATCGAGCTCGTTGACTACTCCGTCTCGCGATGCTCTTTCGGACGTATGACGAATCAGGAGCTGGTGAGCTATTTGAGTGACCCCGTCGCGAGCGAGAAAGAGCCGTGGACGAAGGTGCGGTGGATCAACGTCGGAGGCATGAGCTGGGATGTGATCAGTGCTCTTGCTCTAAGATACGGTGAGTTTTTCTTGTTCTGAGAATTTCAACGCTGATGGACGGCTCGCAGACATGCATCCACTTGCAATTGAAGACATGCTGCACCAGCACGGCCATGCCCGCTCAAAGGCTGACTACTACCCCAAACACTTGTTCCTTCGTCTACTTTGCCATCGGCTAGCACCGGACGATGATATCTCCCTTGATGCATCTCTCGGACATATGCCGGTTGATCCGGTCACTATTCTTCGTAGTGAATCGCCCGAACCGATGGACCCCGAGCATCCCGACGACAAGGGATACGAGACGGCAGATGAAGATCACACAATGTACGGTAGTAGCCCATATATCGGTGCTAGCTCGTCGAAGTTCTCCGCGAAGGGTAAGTCTTCTGCGCCAGTCGACGTAGAGGCAATGAGCGGAGAGAAGCCACGTCCGAGACCCGTGCCTCATCACTCATGGTCATCGAGCTTTATGCATCGGGCGCACAAGGTGAGAGGTTCCATTATCAGGGCCGAATGATGAGCTGATGCCTTCGGCGGGGAGCAGAAACAGAAACATGCACAAGACTGGAAGCTCATCCAGAAGCTGAAGAAAGGCGAGAGAGTGAATGTGAAGCTCTATCCTGTTTGCATCTTCCTCTTCCGTGATGGTAGGCTATCATAATACTTGTCTGTAGTTGTATTTCTGACATTGTGCGATTAGGCACTGTTATTTCGATATCACAAGGCGCGTCGTATTATTTGCTCGTCCATGATGCGAAATACTGACTTGAGTACATTAGATCCGAAGCTAGACTTTACCGCCCCAATTCGGGATCGCTTACGACAATCGGACACGGGCTTGCGTACGACTGCTGATCCCTCTCTTCTGGTCCAAAGTCTAATCGACTTGAGTGAGTTCAGAAATTTCTTTGGCAACTCAGAACTTCTTCTGACTTTTATCCGTTACGCTTCTCCCTTGTTGCTAGTTGTTGATCAAGCGTTGGAAGTGGTGGAGGAGTATCAAGGGAAGATTCTCAACATTGAGAAGGCTGTGCTCCTCAAGCCCAACATGAAAACCGTCACTTCGCGTGCGTTCCATTCACATAATGTTCGTGTCCTATTGCTGCGTGCTAACATCTCTGGATAGTGCACGTTTTCCAAGAGGACCTCATTCTCCACAAGAGGACTCTTGAGCCGCTCAAGACTCTTGTCTACGGACTGCGCCGATATGACGCGGACCGCGCAGCAGCTATCATGGAAAGCGAAGACGCAGAGATGGATCCCGCAGTCCGCCCTGTGGGTTACATGAGCGACAAGGCAAAGATATATCTTGTGAGTGGATATATGCGCGCCCTCATAATTCATTATTAATCACGTCGTGTAGGCGGATGTGTACGACCATCTAGAGTATATCCTTAACAGCCTCGAAATGTTTGCAGGAATTAGCGATAATTTGATCAATTATACATGCAACGTATGCCCCGCCACATGCATCTCGCTCACTCCATCTTACGCACGATTTTGCAGATGGTCTCGTACGAGATGAACGAGGTCATGTACGAACCCTTTCTATGGCCTTCGCGTGTTCCCAATCTGACTATCATTTGACAGGCGACGACTCACACTGGTGACAATCATCTTCCTCCCGCTCAGTTTCCTTTCTGGCTACTTCGTACGTTACTATTACTGTCTTGTCACCGATAGTTCTATCCCTCATATTGCATCTAAGGGAATGAACTTTCAACACATGTGGTCAACCATGACACCAACCCATTCTGATCTTCTGTACGTCGCCCTTCGTTTGTTCCCGACTTTTGGACCTTCGTTGATTGTATTCTCCATAAACTACGTCGCCGCATATCCGATCCGTGGAACAATTTGAAGCTTCTGGGAGATTGCCCTGCCGGTCATGGTGTTTGTCGTGCCTATGTTCATGTGGCCGGACCTCAAGCGTATGGCACATTATGTCCGTAAACGTCTACTCAAGTCATCAGCGGGGAAGGTATGATGAACAATTTATTACTTGTTGAAGTTGTTGATATTGCTGTTGCTGACTGTACTTTACAGAGGCATAAACTGGACTAAACATCATCTAGACTTTCTTATCTTCAGAAGTCATTGGAGATTTATTGGATGAGGGCCTATTCATACTCATGCTCATGCATAAGTGCATTGTAGTAATGATATTTATTCTATCTTTGAGTTCTGCATGTACCTACAACTCCATCTTATACCCACAGCCATTCCACATAATAATTAACATGAGAATTTCATCTTCATGAGATTGAGGGACTAAGAACAAAAGAGAATGTTAAAAAATAGCAAGCTTTGCACTCCAATAAGACAAACAAAGCTCTCAGATTCTATTTGCCAGATCCTACCATCTTGTCAAAAGACAAGGGGAAGAAAATCCAGCAAAAAGAAAAAGCGAGATCCCCCGACGACACGAGCCAGTACTGCAATAGCAAGGTCATCGCGCCCCCGAGTTGCAAGCAGAGCTCGAAGGACAAGGGCGACAAAAATTAGATAACCAATAATGGAGGCGGTGCCTCCATAATAGTGGTTAAACTATTAAGAACAGATACTACACTTGATCTAAGCCAAAAGGCCAGAGTGGTAAGGAACCAGGATGCGCGAGCATGGCTTATATACTACCGGGTCTTGCGCACGGACCAGGTGTTTGTGTTGGCATACGGCCGGATGCAAACACAGGCGGGCCAGGCTACCCGACTCCCAGCCTCAAGTTGCTGCTCATTGCGCATGACAGCTCGCTCTTGAAAGTCTCAGAAATAATCGCTTTAGCCTAGTCAGCTGTTGCGGTACAATGCATTCATGAATTTTGTTTCGATTGTCCGGACAACACAAAACCATCTCCCGGGACTCAAAGGGCGATACGCACTAACCATTCAGTGTGCTGTGTTGCTGTTAATACGACGCGCGTAAGTGGCTCGATGTCTCCCTGCATTTATTCTGGGATTGACTGAGCAGCATGTGTCGATAGTATCTGCCCTGAGTAAGCCCCAGGCTCCTGACCATCCGGCTTCAAGAGGTAAGGCTCTATCTCGCCAGTCACAGCTACATATTACGTGTATACTCATACTCAAATCAATCCAGCTCTTTCTTCCGTTCATTGTACCACACATCCTTATATTCCCCCTTGCCTCCCTCTACCTCTGCCGCCAAGAGAGAAGTGGAAACAAGGTTCAAAAGAAGACACGCGAGAGTAGCGCAGGGATGCTGTGTGAGTTCTATTAATATGCAGCTGGCGGGATAAAGTCCCCATCCCTCGAGTCGAAGCAAAAGATAGGCAAGAGCTTGAGTAAGCTCTGACACTTCCTCACGGGAATTGAGAACGTGCTCTTGCACGTTGGCGATAATCGCGCGTGAGGGACCACGCTGAAACCCATGACCATGATGTACGACACCAAGTCCACTTCTGCGCATGGCGCGCTGTATCCATTTATTTGTCGTCGAATATCGTGCTGTAGGCGAGGATCTGCGGCACCTGGCCCTCGGAAAACTGCAGCTGCGTCTGGGTGTGCAGCATGAGTCAGCAGCGCGTACGCGCACGACGACTAGACAGGTGCTCACGAATTTGAATGAGTCCTGCTCCTCGCTGATACCCCCGCCCCACAGCCGAGAGCATGATGCAACCCCATGATGATTTGTGCGCACCGTCTAGCAAGCCACGAGACTAGCCGTGCTAGAGCTGAAGAAGAGAAGTGGTATATACACGTCCCTGACTCGAAGCTGTGGAAGGATGATTGCTGAGAGTGCATCTGAGAAACCCCCAGATTCGACGATGCTTCGATAGACACCGCTTTAAATCTGGCGTCGCGAATCGAGGAGTACGGCTCTATTTCAATCAGCCAGTCGAGAAGACTGCTAATGGTGCCACTAGGGCAGTCCGTAGTCGTCAAATCGACGAGCCTTGTATTGTTCCATACTAAGGATGAGCCCCAATCTCCACTCACAGTGGATATTCTACAGCCCCTCAAACGGAGAGAAGAGATACGGGGGAATGCAGCAATGGTTCTCCGGAATGTCGTCAAGCTCCTGAAATTGCAGTCTTCCAGCGAAAGGGCGACAACGGACTTGAAGCGGGGGATCTGGGCCGCGAGATCGGGAGGCACCAGGTGGTCTCCCCAGTTGACGGAAGTAAAACTCAACGTATGGACGTGGGAGATGACTTTGGCGAGCATGAAAAGGGACGAATACACGTAGGACGATCGAAAGTGCTCGCTTGATCTGTCCTTTTCGACTAAATGCATCTCCCGCGTAAATTCAAGGTATGAAGCTTGTGCGGTGGCAGCAGTGGTGCGACCCAACTTTGCGAAAGAGAGCATCTTTGCGCGCGATGACAACCTGACGCTTCCGAAGAGATTATAGCGGCTTCTTGGAACCCAAGCGCGGCATGTCAAGCAGCAATTGCACAGGGCTTTCTGGTCTCCGTAAAGGTTATCTATGATCTGCTCGTAGATGTCCAGAGGGAATACGGACACTGAGCTGCACAATAACAGAGTTACACATATATATATCAGTAGTTGCACAAGTCCGGTTAAATACTTACTGTGAAGGAAACATCATTATGAATCTAGTTGAGATGCGAAGGAGAAGGACCTTTCACTGTGAGTTCTGACATCAAGTAGGAACGCGATGTCTCTTATGAGGTAGCTCAAACCGCACATTTCCAGGGTATCCACGAACTCCATACCCCAACGTCCGCCTATGTGGCTGAGCGCACCATTGAGATATACATTATCTTCACCATAGAGGTCAACACGGATAGAGGCAGTTTAGAAGCGATAGGATGTGGTGCTTGCTGTACAATAGCGGAGTGTCCGACCACTCATGAAGAGTTGAAACCAAGGACATCGACATGTCATACACTGATCCTCCACAGTTCAAGATATAAAGACACAGAAACATAGTATTAAAAGGCCACGTACACTTTCACGTACACGGTACAGCGTATTGTCCGTGTGTACAGAACCAACAATAGCGATACACCACCAGCTATCCGCACTAACCATGATCGGCGCGCCTTACGAGTTGTCTGCAAGCACTTGAATAAGTTATGCACGCCCGGTCAACGTTCCTTCGAGTGCCTTGGCTTTTGCCTCTACCCAATTCTCGAATCCCTTCGCGCCTGCTTCCACCATCGTCTCGAACTGTTTTGTACCGGCATCCACAAGCGCCTCGAACCGCGAGATCAATCCGCCGCCGGAAGAATGCAACTTATCCGGAAGCTGGTCCACACCGCTGATCCCGACGGTAATCTTACCGTGACGCGTTCCGATGACGCAGCAGTCCTCTCCCTCGCGCGGCAAGGCATAGTCGGAATGCGAGGAAGATGTGTCGATAGGTGAGGTAAGCGTGACTAGCACATCGCCGTCGGACGCACGCACCGTGCGGGCGCGCGACGCAAATTCTGGGAGGAAGTGGATGCCGCTTGGCCCTCCATGGCGGTGAAATGACACGACACCGGTGAAAGTGGGAGGTAAGAAGACGGCAATCTTGCCATGCCGCGTGGACACATCTAGATCAACACAGTGATCAGATTGGATCTCGTACTGTGAGGAAAATGCAGTCTAATTAATATAGAGCCCGAGGACAGAGACAAGCAGAGGGGCACCCACGAGATCGACGTTGATGCGCCCGTGGCGACTGGCCACCATTACCCGGCCGCGAGTCCTTTTGCTTTTCTGCTGCATGCCATCCGTGGTACCCGAGCCGACAATAGCCAGGTCGAGCTTGATGGCACCGTGTCGAGTCCTGAATGCTGCATTGACCTCGGGCATGCGAGTACGACGCTTGAGCCAACTGCGCTTGTCTTCACTCGCCGAGTCGTCCTGCTCTCCCGGCACAGCGCCGAAAGCGCGCCGGGTATTCCGAGCATGGTAGCGGTCAACAGAGCGATCGCGTGTGGTGGTCTTCCCGGTGGTGCGAGAGGAAAAAATATCCGCATTCAGTGACGCTGCTGGGAGCTTAGGGTCGACGAGATAAGAACCTCCAGTCGTCGTATTAGCTCTCACATACTGCTGGATAGAGGACCGCGTTACTCACCAGAAATGGCGTCATGCCTGGAAAAGAGAGATATGTGATTAACGCGCTGCCTGTTGGTGGCTCGAAACGCTTGCTGTGCCGCTGGTATAGTTGGGGCAGTAGATGGTGAAACAAATGGGGGAAGAGGTGACGCTGGTGGTGGTGATGGAGGTGGGAGGGGAGGAAGGGGAGGAGAGGAAGACAGAGGAGCCGATGAACCCTCTCCCAAGGACGAACTACGCGCATGTTGTTCGTAAGGCGGAGGCGCATCCGCATTCTGTTCGGACGTCTGCTAAGTTGGCAGAGTAAGCGATGGGCAGATTTACAACACACCTCCTCCTGACTGCCAAACCCCGAAAATTTCTTCTCCTCGATAGGTTCGGCGTGGGGGTCGAGGATGATCATAGTGGTGAGGTGGGATATCGAAACTCAAAGACAAGGACGCTGGTAGGATGTCAGGGGGGAATCGAATATCCGGGACGTTATATGGCACTGCGCACAACTTGCGCGCAGCATCAATGGAAGATCATAATGCATGGCACAGCCGCCTAGGCCATGATATCGGTCCCACCCCGGGGCACATGTGTCGCTCAGCGCGAATAGCCTGACAGACTGCGTAGGACAGCATCATGCTCAGTTTCGGCATATCTTACCATAGATGTGACTCGAGAGACAAAGGCCACGGCTCACAGCTCGAATTCCCGCGTGGGAAGAGCATCAACTACGTTATGAAGACTACAATCACAGATCGCAATCTCAACGCTGAACCCGCTGGACAAAGGCCTGCACACTGTGCACAGCCAATTTCGATTCATTGCTAGTAAATAATCTCTGGGCTACATTCTCTACACCGTGCAAACATCGGACTGTTACTACCGTAGTTGATCAGCACTAGGACAATACTATCCAAATTGACGTGCAGCACTCAGACCACGAATCTTCATCTTCACTCTTCATGGCAGCGAGTCAAGACCGCTAAATCCAACAGTGATTTTCCCATCATGAGTCCTGATCACGCAGCGGTCGCCACCATCCAGCAAACGATTAGACATAGTATCCGAACCCACTGCAAGTGACGCCGGGGTAGGTCTGGACAACACGACGAGCACTTCATGGTCGGATTCACGCACAACACGCGCACGCGAGGCAAACACGGGCAGGAAGGATACTTTGGAGCGTTTCCGTATGGCAAACGCAAGGGTGCCATCGAAGGTAGGGGGGAGCAAAGCATTAATGTCCCCAAAGCGTGTCGACACGTCCAAGTCGACACAGCAGTCGTGCTCGATATCGTACTGTGAACCCCGTCAGTGGCTAGGGATAGCGGATAGCGTGGTGATAGTGCTCACCATATTGACGTCAATCCGCCCATGACGGCTGGACAGCAACACACGTCCGCGCGTTTTCTTTGCTTCGTGTGAGATCGCGCTGGCAGCACCTGAATTGACGATGGCCAAGTCGAGGTTGATCATGCCGTGGCGCGTTCTGAAGGCAGCGTTGACAGGCGCAATGCGATCGCGGCAGGAATCTTTGTTCTTGTCGCAAGGTGAGTCGTCGTTGCCATGGGAAACTGAACCAAAAGCACGTCTGGAGTTGCGAGCGTGTGCACGCTCGACGGAGCGATCGCGCTTCTTTATCTCATATTCACACGGCTTCTCTGAGGGGAATATTCTTGTGTCCAAGGGTGTCTCAGGAATATTTGGGTCAACAAGAAACGTTCCTGTAGCGCGAGTTGGGCTTGAGCTTGAAGGACATGAAGGATATGCAAGAAACAAACCATAGACTGCTTCACGGCGAGAATACAATGACACATGGTTAATTGTACGAGGTTTCGCGTCTTCTGCCGCAGGTAGATATTGTGACGTGGGACTAGTGGGAAAGCCGCTGTTCAATGTGGACGGAGAACGCGACACAGAGGTCGGGACGGCCTGAACCATGTCCTTTCGAACACTAGAATGCCTGCTTTCGTAAGGCGGCGGCGCATCGCTGACCTGAATCCGAGCTCCAGTAAGTATATCTACGCCAGCTGAAAAGGTACTGTACATACCGGAGATTGCGCGATAGCCATGGACTCGGCCATTGACTTGGTGTCATCGCGGACAAGCATAATTCCAGAGCAATAGAGGTATCGGAAAGCGCAGGGGCAAGCTGCTACTAGGCAGAAGGCAGCGGCTAGGACGAATCAAGGACACTGATCTTCCCGTATTGCACTTACCCGTGTTATATAAGAAGCTTGACAGCACCGCGGCGCAGCACAGTGCTAAAGTTTGCAGCTGGATCGCTCTGCCGTAGTACGAATGTGCTCGGCTGCGCAATGCTGCAGCGGCCCTGAGAGTGGCCTATTTAGTTTCAACATATTTTGGCCACATGTTGAAAAGCTCAGTGATCATGAGCTCCGTCCAGGAGGGGTTGATGGAGGTACTAAGCGATCCTCAATGTCCAGAGCGTACCAGAAGAGTCACTGTCGTGTCAAGAATCTGTAGACAGATACCGAAGAAAGCTGCTTGGACGGAGCAAAAAGCCATCATTGTCGTTGTCTTGCTAGTGGTCTGCACTAGTCTGCATTGCACACATTGTAAACGCTGGCAATAGCGCCAGCGATGGGGCCGGAAGATTCCGTGGTAAACTTCCCACGATTTCCGCCTAGTCCTGCTTGAGCAAAACCGTTGGACGGTTATTACAGCATCTGCTTATTGCCCTCAATACACTGATTCTGCGAGGATTTGAACAAGTGGGACCTCGTTTATCGCGAGGTCACAATATTCGAAACCTGACACCGAGAGCTTTCTACCGAGGATACCACGCTCCATGCTGGGCATCTGTCGCTAATCTCTTACGGAGTTCACAAGGGCTAGCTACGTAGTACGGAATGCCAGGTATCGTCTCTCTCTATGCGCGATTGCTACTAAGATGGCCCTCGATTGCATGGGAAGAAGAGGTACGTTTGTGGTTGCGGTGGCATGTGAGCTAAATTCAGAACCCACGGACTGCTGTTTGTACTTGGTCTGGAAGACTTTATCAGAATGTGTCAAGCCTTTGCCTTGGATTGGATTCTTTCTTCAAACTCTGGGACATTACGCACAGGGTGACGAGAGAAATTTGCCTTATTCATCCCTGGACAATATGCTTTGCTCCACGTTTCCGTAGTCCTGCCAATCCCAGGCGCCAGTCTGAATTTGAAGACGGCTTTTTTTAGTGTCAAATCTGGAGAGCCTGAGACTAGACCACCTTTGGCGTTGAACCCGCCCGCGGCGCGTAAGTTATCTGATAGAACGTGGCGAAATTACGAAGTTTGTCCTCAGTGCATACGCTCAGCCGCCGAAGGGATTAGGCAGCCAACGGAACCAATGGGCGCGCATCAGGAGGGCTAACCACCTGTGTGGCATTGCATCGCATCAGGTGTATCTTTCCCTCGTCCGGGTGTGCACTAGAATCGGTTTGCGTGCGAAGGCACCATAAAGTGGAAATCCTGGACGCTCGACAAAGGACCCGGCTTCCAATCGCATGGTACCGCTTCACACGTCGCTTGTCGTTCATTCTCATACCTCCTCAGACATGCTGATCCCTCTGAGGTACGGGGACGCCCAGGGTATATAACCTGCCGTCCGCGCCAGCTCGAGCGCGATACACCTTATCCGCAAAACATGCCTGTTCCCCTGATCAAAGAGAGCGACGTCGACGTCCTCATCATCGGCGCCGGCCCTGCGGGGCTGATGTGTGCTATGGCGCTTTCGCATGCCGGGGTAAATGTGCGGATCATCGACCAGCGGTGAGTCGAGGCCTGATCGTCGTCTTCCGTCGTGCCTCTCAATCTCCCTGCCTCGAACTCAAGGGCTGTAAACCTAGCAGCAGGCCAGGCCGATGGCATTCAGCCTCGTATCATCGAGGTCTTTCAGGTGACGATGGTCGATGTCAGCGACTTTGATGGCTTCCTGATGTCATTATTTACGTCTTTGCAGAGTTACGGTCTTGCAAGCCGTCTCTTCAAAGAAGCGGTCCAGGTGCACATGGCGGTGCGTATTCCGTACTATTATGTAGCTTTCTACATCCAGTCTGAGCGATGCATACATATAGGCCTTCTACAATCCGAGTCCTAATGGAGGGATTGAAGTAAGATCTTCGTTGAGCAGGGATGACCGCACTTAACTCCGACATTGTGATGTAACAGCGGACAGATCGTGCCGCCGATGTTACGGCACCGACCGCACGCTATGCCTTTGAAGTGAGTATTTTTGGCTGATGCTATTCCAATGCAAGGTGATTGACAATAAAGGAATTATAGATGGCTCTGCACCAGGGTGGCATAGAGCAGATATTTCTGGATTCCATGGCTACAAAGGGTGTCCATGTAGAGAGACCTCTCATGCCGACCTCTATCGAGCTCTCGCAGGACGAGGCGGTTCTCAAGGATCCCACGTCACATCCCGCAAAGGTATATACATGGTTTAACTGTATTACCTGTCCACTCAAAAGAGACTGTATATTTTTGGCAGGTGGTACTTAAACGCCTGGATGTATCAGAAGGCAAACCAGATACAGAGATCGTTTATGCTAAATACGTCGTCGGGTGCGATGGTATGTTATGATTATCCCATGACCTATCTATAGCTTAACGATGCACGCTCAGGTGCTCATTCTTGGATTCGTAAGGAGTTCAATATCACCATGGAAGGCGAACAGACAGGTTAGTATGTGTTTGAAGTTTATCCATTCAGTGTGCTGTGACTATATGCATCGACTTCAGATTATATCTGGGGCGTTCTTGATCTCATACCAGACACTGACTTCCCGGACATCCGCAACCGCTGCGCCATCCACTCCCATAATGGCTCGTGTATGATCATTCCCCGAGAAGGCGACATGGTGCGTCTGTACATCCAACTGGCGGACAAGGACGTCGTCGACTCCAAAGGAAGAGTGGACAAGAGTAAAGTGGGACCGGAGAAGATTATGGAGGTGGCCAATAAATCCCTCTACCCATACACAATATCAACCTCGCATCCAATTGACTGGTGGACTCTGTACATCAGTGCGTAGTGCTGCCTTGGATGCGCCGACTATGTGATTAATTGTCTGTCAGTTGGACAGCGAGTTGCTAATCGTTATTCAGTTCATGAACGTGTCCTGATCGCAGGAGATGCATGTCATACACACTCACCTAAAGCAGGTATGTTCAATAGACTGTCTGAAGTTGTCAATATGTAATAACAATATATAATTCAGGTCAAGGAATGAATGCTAGCATGAACGATACTCACAACTTAGGTTAGTGTTTGGTCTATGCACGCGCGCTCTTTCTAATCTATCTATGTCGTGCAGCGTGGAAGCTCGCACATGTTCTGCGCGGATGGGCCGATATCTCATTGTTGAAGACGGTGAGTGCGCCAGGTCGATTGTCCTTGTCATAAACACTCAAGCCTTTGTATAGTATGAGTCTGAACGGCGGAAGTATGCCCAAGAGTTAATCGAATTCGACAAACGGTTCGCAGCTCTCTTCTCCGGCAAGCCTCGCACGGAGGGTAATGACGAGGGGGTTTCACATGAGGAGTTCTTGGGGTACGATCCTTCGATTCGTACTGCTTTGGACGACGTCTCATTTCGCATCCCATCAATTTTATAGGACATTCCAAACATTCGGCCTCTTCACCAGCGGCATCGGCGTGCACTACCAACCATCGGCCATAGTCCACACGCAGCATCAATCCTTCGCAAGCAAACTGATCATCGGCCAACGAATGCTTCCCCATATCTTCATTCGTGCAGCTGACAGCCAGCCAGTGGAGCTGCATGATCTCATTCCATCCGACACTCGGTTCAAGGTCCTCGTCTTCACCGGCGATACCACAGACACCACACAATTGGATCACGTTCGAGCATTGGCCGAAGACATGAATGGTCCACAACGGTTTTTGAAGAAGTTTGGGCACGGAAATACCAGCGGCGTCTTTGAAGTTCTCTCTATTAGTTCCGCCAAGAAACGTTATTCGAACTACACCGATGTCCCGCCATTGTTCAGGTCGCATTGGTCCAAGTACGTTGTCTGCTCGATGGTGCCTCAGCTATCTTGTTGAACTGGTTTCCAGGTTCCTGTTGGATGATTGCGACATGTACAATCGAAGTGGTGGTGGAGGGTATGAGGCCTATGGTATCGACCCCCGCGGTGCTGTTGTGATTGTGCGGCCTGACGGTTATGTCGGAATGGTGGCGCCCTTCGACAACCTCGACGACCTAGATGAATACTTCGCAGCCTTCATGGTTCCCACCCCACCATCTGCTTAACGCAAGGTTCAAGTCATCTGTTTTGGGCATTCCTGTACGCTACCTAGAAGATACTATTCAGATTGTATAATACACACGTGCGACAACAATGAGGGAAGTTTACAAGAGCGTATAGCGAGCCATGGGGCCTGATATCTGATATAAACAGCTTGTATGCATGAGAAACGAACACGATGGCGACAACCAAATCAGAGGGTCTGGTTCTCAACCTTTCCACGCTGGCCCCACAGGCGCTGCTTCCACACTATCAATGGGAACGCGCCTCGCCCCACCTTTCCCCGGAGGCAGCTTGCCGGGAACTCTCGACCTGGTGAAGGGCTTTGGGGGCGCTTTGACCGACTTCTTCTCCAGGCGTTCCGCTGCCTGTGAAGTCGGAGCCAGCGCTGCCGCTGCACCCGTCGAGAGCTTGGCTCGCTTCACATTCTCCTTCTCCATCGGGACAGCTGGGCGTGTACGGGGGACAGCAGTGGGCACTGCCTTTGCCTTGCCTTTATCCTTAGCTGGCAGCCTTGCTCCTGCCACTGGCTTACTAATTTTCACCGCGTTTGGCTCGACCTTCTTCTCCCGCAGCGGACTTTCATCATCGTCGGAGACGCCTAGCTCTTGGGCGAGGCTCTTTCCAGGAGCCGCTGACGCAAAGTCCAGTGGCGCAGGGGTGGGTGAAATGTTAGGACTTTCATCCTCGTCATCTTCCTTCACAGAGTCCAGTGAGGGCCGTCCTGAATCGGAGCTCTCTGGAGAGTCGGCAAGCATCAATATCCTGCTGAGAGGACTGGGTTTGACAGGGGAGTATGCATGAATCATATGAGTTGCGAAAGGCTTCGCCATGGGGAACGGTCGACGCGGGGTGCAAGGAACCTGCAGTGATTGCGACCCAGATGAAGGTCCAGATGCGACTTCGGGTGCGCTTTGTGACGCTCGGACAGACTCTGAAGCCTGGTGCTGTACAGTGCTCAGGTCGCTATCTGACTTCGAAATGCTGATTACAGGCACGACAGGTACCGAAAGGGTGGATGGAGTGGTATCTGTTGGGGGTATCTCGAACGCTGCTGGAAGCGGGGGTATAAGAGAAGAAGAAAGTCGACTTTGCTGTGGGAATGATGCAGCAGGGGATGGTGGTGGCAGGACGAACACAGGCGCAGCGACATGCGGCTGTGGCTGCGGTTGGATTATGCTAGTTCTGAATGCAGGTAAAGGAAACGAAGGCGAAGGTATGACCTCCGTCTCAAACGGAGGGATTACTTTCTTAGGCGACGAAGACGGAAGTCCTAGTCCTAAACCTGAAGAACGTCGAGGTATCCGAACCTTTTTGCCGTTGCTCGCTTTCCCAACGGCCCTCGCTTTGTGTGGAGACTTGCGGGGAGACTTGCGAGACGAGATCTGGATTAAATCATCTTGGTCACACAGAGGCTGCGTCAATGGCGCTGCTGACGGCTGTACAGGTGTAGGTGGCAACTCTGCTAGCATTGCCTCAACTTGCCATGAACGTTTCTCTTCCAGAAATTTGATGCGTTCAGCCTAGACATGTGAATGATATTAATGATGGACTTGTTGTAGTCCTAAGTGTATTTATGCATACCTCTAGCACAGCCTTCTCTCGCCCAAGCCTGACTGCGGCTTCTGTAAACTTTTGACGTTCCTCCTCAAGCTGTTTGAACCGGGCATCCAATCGCTGCTTCTCTTCATCACATGCTGGCCCAGTCATCAGATCAACGCTCACTTCCCCTGCTTCGCCTTGCAACAGCCGCTCGTCGGCAGCAAAACGATCAAATAATGCCTGAGTTTGCGAGGCATATGCTGAAGCCTGTTTCTGCGCTTCATCTAGCAATGTCTCAGGAGAATACCTGTAGCTTAGAGATTATTACATACCAAGTTCCGTTCGTAAAGTATCAATTATTGCTTGCAAACGTTCCAGTTCGGCCTTATCGTTCGCCTTTTTTTGAGTCTTATTGTCAGTGGAAGTCGATGGACCTGGCTCCGCACTCGGATTGGAAAGGCGCGCAACTGACTCCCGAAGGGAACTGAGAAGTGACGGCACTTTATCACAGGTTGCTTGCGCGGGCGACAGCGGGAAGAGCATGGCGAGGGTGAGCGGAGCAGGCTACACCGGTATTAACACAAACGTAGTACGATGGGGTAGTAATACACGAACCTCTTCATAACTTTCGTGGACTGGCAATGGCGTAGTGACATTACGTACCATGTGTAGTACGCTCTGGATCTCATTTGCTGTTGATAGAATCAGACCCCGCAGTTTTCGATTCTGGTCAAATAGATCTTTGCGTGCCTGCTCCGCCTGTTCTAGTGCCAGGTCCAGAAACCCTTGACCCTTGCCACGCATTTCCACGTCTGGAGCATCCAATACATCCGCGTTGGCGCACCGAAGCGCGCTGCTGGTAGACCCAAGTCTAATCTGAGCATCAGCGATCTTGCTCCACCGTTCTACCATACGATCCTTCTCCTTCTCTAATTTCTTCAGCTCCGTTTGATGAGCGTTCCGAAGAGCTTGTAGGGTCGTACGGCTGCGCTGTAGCTCGGATGTTGTATGTTTATGCGCAGTCTCAGTGGACTGTAGGGTCCGTGTGACAGCACTAGTACACTTCAGCAATCACGGAAGACTGTCCGACGAACGAACGCACGCTAAACGGGATTTGTGTACGTTCATCTCCCTCTCTGCATTTGCGGCCCTATCTGTCGCCGCTTTGTGCATCGATACCATCCGTTCGTGATCATACGACAGAGTTCGTATCTTTGTCGATAATTCTTCTGTGCGCGACATGTCATCCTATGGCATATTCGGGACGGATCCATGGCTGCAAAAGTCCAAAGGACTTACTACTCTCTGGCTGAGCATGCCAAGTAGGCACTTTATTATACGATCCGAGTCATCTTTCGAGAGTCCTTCCAGCGAGAGACCCGGTGAATGTGTGAATCCATGCGCAATGAGCTGGGAATTGATGTACTGGAGACTCGAAGTAGAATTTGATTCAGTCGACGTTGTATCGGAAAAAGGAGAGCCAAAGCCAGAAAACGATACATCAAGAGCCCAGTGAACAAGTTTCTTTGGAGTAGCAGCCATCAGAAGGCAATTTCGATGTGGAGGAATTCCAGCGCTGCGCTAGCCTGGAATGCCACAGGTTGAATGAAGTTCGAGTTGCAAGCGCGACGCGACGCGATGCGTCTTTATCACGTGGAGCGCGATTGGGTGAACAGGTCCGTGAACGTTTGAACTTTGACGTTCAACATTCAATTAAGTTCACTCTTGAGACAAAGAATTCAAATTGAAACAATAAACCCATCACGCGAACTTCTATATCGCCTCCTCCAATGACCTTAATGTATTTTGAACCCAAGCAACTACATTGCAACACACATCTCATAGAAACATAAAGTAGATTGTTCTGGCAAGTCAATCGTCCAAGATCAAGTAAAATGAGAGATATGTCAACTCAGAGATCTGAGAAATATGTCCAATTGTGTCCAAGCATTGCCGCGTTTATCCCAAGACCGCCGAAATTGTTCTTGAAGTTTGACGACATTTTTCCGTTTGCGCTTCCCATCTTCCCCGAAGGCTCTTCTGAGAATAGATTTAATCTCATATCGCACCGCTTCCACAGTCCCATCTGGTGCTTTTCCAAGCCTGTGTACTCGCTTCAGGCCTGCACTGCTACGAATCTGGAAGAGCTCAAATGCGACGTCAAGGGTATGCGAAAGTCGAGCGGCGTTCATTGGTTGATCGAATGCAAATGGCCAACAGATCCTAGATTACACATTTTGAATATTAGAAGGCAGCTGATGAAATATGAACGGGGATATTTCAACACACATTGGTACACCCTCCCAGATTGCTTCTATGACATTTTCGTGATCTGCGTGCGTCACGTACCAAGCGGTCACCTATGGTGATCGCAGAAATTTGTTAGATAGCTATTCATGTTTACGATCCTTTTTGGCTCACCGGATGTCTTAGAATAAGTCGTTGGAGAGGCTTTCGTGTCAGTAAAGCCTTGTCATAACTACGAACCTTCTGGATGACAGTGGCGGATAGTGGAAAATAAGGAGAGGTATGGCCGAGGATCTGATGGGTAAAAGTAACATTGAAAAAAGAGAACGATGCGATGGAAAAGTACTCACATACGGCAACCCACGCTCCATCACGGCCTCCAGTATTGCTATGAATTTATCTACTTCACGCGGCCAATGAACTGATCCAAAATAGAACTGTGTTACAGTCCTAAACGCGTATACTTCTAGGAAAAGATCCAAACAACTTACATAAAGAAGAGAACGTGTACCACACCTTTCTTGACTCGATTCGAGAAATTGTCTAATCCGATATGTTTCTACCACTTCATCTGTCTGCTGCGGCTGTGAAATGAGTGGACCGCAAGCGTATACGCCGCAAGATGTCTCTTCAAACCAGCTTCTGAGAGCTGCTGTTGCTTCTGCTTCGTAATCTTCGGGTGTGGCCAAGATAAGACCGTCGCACAATTTGAGGACGCTACAACAAACGAGAAGCTCAGAAAGTTCGAAGAGGACGCCGGTACCGCATGCCTACCACATACTCATGCGCCACGAGCATTAATTCTCCAACCTGGCTCTCGGTACCAATGAGCTACACATCCATACTTTCAGCAACCACGCTGTAGGGCATGAGAGCTGAAGCCAGACCTTCTGGGGCTGACACTCGTGGTCATATATAAGAGGTAGTCCGGGTATATAAATTAAACAGTCGGTATTCCCTAGTGATATCTGAAGAAATCCCATCAATTTGCTCCTGGACGCTCGACTGATTCAACTTACTAGTCCAGCAGCCTCTTCTATCGACGATTTAATCAGGCCGGCCTGGTAGCTGCTCTTAGCGCGAAGATCACCAATACCACCAATGGTGCTGGGTCCGCCGATGCGAAACAGGATAGATGCTGCACCTGCAAACCAAGCGAAAACTTTAATGCGTTCATGACTCACTCTCCGGACAGTTTCTAATGGTGTACGGCCGTATAACTTCGTGGGGTTGAGTTCAAGGTAGGTGATTAGCAGGTTGGGACGTGAAATCAGGATCGCGAGCTCACATCTACGACTACGGCAGCGGGGATAAGATCGGTGCAGTGTTGAACGCCAGTATGCATGCATTCCACGGGCTCTCCGTTCACAAGCTTTTCATATGCGATCCCAAACGCAGCATCCAGGTTGCCCCGACCCAATGGAAGACTTCCATCTTCAACAAGCGAGATGACTCTAGATCCATATGAGTAAGATCATCAATATATCTGTTGATGACGTACACGATTTTATCGAGTAGGTGGATGTCGCGCTCCTCGAAACACTGTCGTAGCTCGTTCGTGATGCGAGAGTAGAGCTTTTCCGTCGTGAAGAATGTGATGTAAACTGAGCGCAGCTTCGTCATATGTGCGGCCAAAATACACAATGGACGCGTATGCCCTATTTAGCATATCGTTAGCATGGAATACGTGCCACTACAGCTAAACACCAAACCCCAAGAGTCATATGGAAATAGAACAATATGTAAGACTTTGCGAAAGGAACTGCAGATTGTACCCATAGATAAAACGGGCTGGTAGAAAGGTAGATCAGAGGAGGAAGAGAGATACGCTGGCAGTCGCTCTTCATATCTTCCATGGCGACTGGCACGCCCCGGACACATGGCAAAGAGAATCGCCATCCTCGACTATCTATCAGACTAAGGGGAGGGAAGCTGGGCCTTCGGTATTACCTTTCGAAAAATCGAGGCTTGCGATATCGTCCTTCGGGACATTCCGAAAAAGTACACGCAGATCTGTGAGCCATGCTAACGAGCCGACATGAGGATTCGTCAAGCATTGCACCCTTCTTTGACATAGCGGTCAATCCAAAGAGACTGTCTGTACCTTTATGGGGGACCACTGGATACCTCAAGACCTGCGACTTATGCATGATGAATATTCAATGCTCCATGGTAGCAGCCTTGCTGGACACTGCCGCATGCCCTTTGCGAAGTCACGATAAGTCACTGATGTCCCTGGTCAGCCGGCTAGAGCTGGAAACGTGAGAACAAGAGTCACAGACATTCCCTCGAGAGTACTTGCCAGGCATTTCATTCACCTATTTTTCAATGATTGCACGCCCATCTATCAGTGCTTAACGATACCATATTCATGTGCATTTCAATTGGTAGACATTAGTTAAAGTTAAAAAGATCCGTAGACAGCCGGCGCCGCTATACTTCTCTAATGCCTAGGCGGGTCGCGACTGACATGGACTGGATGAGGATTGAAGGATAGCAAGACAGCAGACATTGCACCAGCACCTGAAAGACACCAGCTTGAAGCAAAGTTGCAGCAAGTATTTAGTATACATTGAGAGCCGTAGCCGTGAGATATTGGAAAACAGTGAGAACTCGGGGTAAAGGTGAATGACGGACGACGGACCATTGACGACCGGCGTCGGACTGAGTTGCCCGGGCTTTGAATGAACACGGTCACCTGACCGCGAGAGTGATCTCATTCACTGGCTTGCTCCACGCGCTCACTCGCCGAGAATAGACACTGCGGTTGCCCACGTCCATACTTTTGCGTGTCATGCCTCCCTGCTTCCTTTCACTACAACCATCATCACCTCCTAGACCTCCTTGATGTCGCAGGAACAAAATCCTCAGCTGTTGAACTCTATAGTTCAGCAGTTTTTGAATGAGGGGAAGCGTTTCCTTGTGCTCACCGCACAGGCGATCGTCTCTCTGGCATGGCTCTGGCCCCTGAGGGGTATCTACTTCTCAATTTCCAGTACGTGTACTAACATTTTCCTGCTTCCAGTAAGTGCTTTGACACCGCCATCTGACCTGCTAGATCCAAGTGTGATTATGTCAGTTCGTGCCGCTTTGATGAAGGCACTGCTGACCTCCGCCATAATATTCGGAGCACTCGCCTTCTTCACTTACATCCCCCAAATGGGCGTTCTGGCCTTGTTCTCTGGGCCGCTCGCCCCTATCCTGGCCCTCTTCCTCGTTGGTGCCGAGTCCGCGCTGGTTGTCGCCTTCTTCGCTCGTCCACTCTTCCTTGACCTGGCGTTGTCCCACGTGTTCGACGCGACCCTTCGTGCGCGCGGTCAGGGAGAGCTCGTTAAGACAGGAAAGACGCGCACACCCAGTGCCGCGAGGGGAGCTGCATCGAACGTGGAGAGCGCTTTGGTGAAGCCGTTGCAAGCACTCTCCAGAGATGGTTTAGTGCGCTACCTAGTTACACTTCCACTTAACTTCGTGCCGATCGCGGGGACGGTGTTGTTTGTTATGTACAACGGCTATCGCGGCGGGCCAAGCTGGCATTCAAGGTATTTCCAACTGAAAGGGTTCTCGAAGAATCAACGCGCAGCATTCGTTCGACGCAAACAAGGAGAGTACGCTGCGTACGTATAACCGCATGCTGCTTGACTTCTGCCTTTACTGATAAATTCTGTAGGTTTGGCACTGTCACCCTCTTATGTACCTTTATACCCTTCGTCGGTCTGCTCTTCAGCTTCACAAACACTGTCGGCGCAGCCATGTGGGCTGCTCACCTCGAAGCACAAGCAAATTTAATCGATACGCCCACACAGTCTAGACTGACGGAGATGACGGGACAGACAGTCGAGCAGGCGGAAACGACTAAAGAGCAACCAATAAAATCTAGCGGACCAAGGGCACAAATTAGCGGGACAAAATCTAAGTGATGTCTCGGCGGCATCTACCACAAAAGAACATCATCATTGTAGTAGCTGAGACTGCGATCGTGAATCATACCTCATGTCTCGTAGTGTAGCAATAGTTTCGTACTCTTTCACTAGCACGCTAGTATGTACCGGATACAAGGGCTGTAACTCATTATGCGGACCTTAAAGCCAGACAAATAACACAACGCACACAACACAAATGGTATAGATGTCGAGGACCGGACGTGAGTACAGCAAACAAACGCGTCCTGGAGAATGGCGAAAGTGCGATAAATAGCAGATGGACCATTACTTTCACGATCCTCGTGAAAGGAATAGCCCATCAGCTGTAGCATCGCACTACCAAGCGAAGCCAGTATGCGGGTCGGAATCCGAGCAAAATGTCTTCGGATCAGATATCTGAATGAACAGGAGAATGAGAAACGAGGAGCAACTTGAAGTATCAGTGCAAACTCGAGCTCCTTTATACTCGCTCGACGCCCCCACCTCACCTATTGATCTGTGATATACCCTTGTAAAACTCGGGGTACCCAATTGCCGGTCGTGAAGGACCCGCAGGCCAAAGCGTTCGACTTTTTTTGTGATCCCTTTACTTATTGTACGTCCGCGAGGACCGAGCCCTATGTAGACAGTAAATATATCGTGTATAACTAGCCCAGTATGTCAATCACATTCGAAACATAAGCATTATGGACACGGTCCGGCCAGGGCGTTGCTGGGCGTACGGTCTTCTCTAGCCCGGATGTCACTTCTCCCTGATGAGATCGCCAAACGCTTGGTGGAATCGGCGCGTGGCGTGCACGTATTGCATGAGCGGGCGCACCGCCCCCCGGGCAGGACTGGAGGGTGCGGAGCGAGCTTGGCCCTCGTCCCAATTTGCGTCGAAGGTCGGCACGCTGTGTTCGATAGGACGGGCATTCCAGGAGGTGATGTCGAACGGTTTCAGGCGGCCCATGGCAGGTCGGGCAGCGGTCCGAGTCGGCTTTGTGGATTCGGTGCAGGTGGTGTTGTAGCTAGTAGAGGCAAGCGTTCAACTTGACGAGCACACGTCGTACTAAATTTGTCGCACATGCGAAACGTTGTGAAAAGCCGTGCACAGGGTCCTCGCTTTGGCCAACATGGCCCCGGGGCCCTTCGGTGGAGGCACTGGAGAGAGACCTGAAAGAAAGCGGCAACTGCCACAAGTATTGTGGCGTGCCGTCAAAGCGACCCTCGTCAGCTCACTATCCACGCTCCTGTGTCTACTTGATCTTGCTTAGTTTCCTCGTACTTTTGCGTTGATGGCTATGCTAAGTCAGTGCATCCCGACTCTGTCTGTCCACTGTCGGTTCTTCTGCTCGTGGCTCTGGTATTCGATGAAGTTTTGTTTTGTTCCCTGTTTGTTCTCAAACCCTAAGCGCAACAGCCTGAGGTCAACTTACGTCAATCCAGGTCCATGACTCAAGCGCCGGCCACGATACCGCGCATTCTTGGCTATTCGGATCTTTTGCTTTGACCGATGCCCACAGTCTTAAACGTTCTTCAAGACACCTATACTCGCTGAAAATACTTCGAGTTTTTCGGAACCATGCCTATTGTTTTGACGGAAACAGCACTGGCCTATATGTTGCAACGGTGGGTGTTACCATCGACAGAAGGTACGTCGTGCACAGACCTGTATAAAAGTCGCGTAGCTGACGTTCGCCGTGCAGATACCAACGAAACAACCTCTGAAAGTCGTCTTGGACACATTCCGCCTCTGCCCTTCGAGGTACATGACTACATTCTAGACCACCTGTGGGACGACCATCGCACACTGAAGATATGCAGCCTAACCTGGCGTGCGTGGCTTCCCACTACACGATTTCATCTGTTTGGAAGCATTCATATCCGCTCCTCTCGCGACTGTCAGCGTTTCACTAGGCTCCTGAGTACTCCAATGCTTGGTGCCGAGCTCAAAAACTATGTACGAGGTGTCGTACTCCAGGATTTCCCCTTCCGCGACTTGGATCTGTCCCGAATCCGTGACGCATTTTCCACGCTCTATAAGGTCAACCATCTCACACTTTCTTATTGGCCCTGCAACGACATTATCGCGGACGACATCATTGAGTGCTTGTGCAAAGGTTTCCCACACATCCAAGCGCTGATTTTCTTGGAAATGGAATTCAAAGACTACTCCAACATGTTCACATTGCTTCATTCATTTTCAAAACTCAATCGCATCCGCATCTCGGACCAGAAGCTTTTCTTTCGGAGGTTGGATATGAATTTTCCTGTTGATATTAATATCTCGGGTACGGACCTCCTGGAGCAAGCCGATGAGTCTGCAGGTGAGAGTGTCGCTTCCATTTCCGCGGAGGGCAGCCAAGTCCAAGTCCGTGAGAAAATTCAAGTGCAACATCTTGAGTTGGAAATCAGCACACACAATGCAGTTGTTGGCTCATGGTTTCTGAAAGATCCCAATCGCGCACCTTTCCTAAATTCGCTGGAATTATTTTGGGTGGAAGAGCCTGAGAGTAACGAGTACAGCTGGATTGCCAAGGAGTTACTCAAGTCAGCGACCAATCTGGAAAGACTTAGGTTAAACTCCCTGTCGATTTGGGATTCGGGTCACGGTAAGTGCGTGTTCTCGTGTACTCCTTACGGCATGTTAACATGGTGATCTTTGTAGCGAATCTCATTGAGGGTATCAACCATTTGCGTACGGACAAGCTTCGAAGCATTGTTTTTGGACCTGTGCGTGCAGACTTTTGTTTTACGGATTTGCTATTCTGGGGAGACAACTTGATGTGGATCCCATGTCTTCTCATGCATTGCGCGAACTCGTCGAAGCAGCTGGAGAAGGTTCAGCTTGAGATAACTGTAGATTCCAGTTTCCAAGAGTTGAACGTATTGCCGTGGGTCCACATAGACAATGCTCTCGCTGCCTTGGTGTCCAATCTTCCTCATTTGGCCATCTCGATCGACATTACTCCTATATCCTCTCGATCACAAATCCTCAATGCCACCGAGGACAGCGTCAAATGTGACATCGTGGATAGGATGCCCTTCTTTTCCCAAACGTACGCCACCATCGGTACGATCTCTTGGAGGACTGCGCGTTGCACAAGTGGCAGTGGTGATAGCTTTCAGATTTATACGGTCCTCAATGAGGGGTTGCGCTATACGAAATTTGACTCGTAAAGCAGCGCACGAGCTTACACTCATTCAAGCGGTGAATATATGAGCTGCCGATACTTGTCCTTGAATCTTTAATTCAAAATAATGAGCTTCTATGCCCTAGTGCGCGTGCTCTAACTTGCATACTGCACCGTACTATGTCGTCATCCGCTGGTACTTAGAGAATGCCTCCCTAGTACCTTTTGGCCTCCCAAACTCGCTCTGCGCCGTGCCCCGGCCACTTTGTCACGCGCGCGTCAAGTACTGGCAAATCGACCACCACGAATGAACAAATAATTCCTGTAGGACGGCAAAAGTGCAATGTATGGTAGATGGGCCGGTCATTTCACGACTTCCGTGAAAGGAACAGCCCGTCAACCATGGCATTGCACCACCAGGCCAAGCTAGTGTATGAATCAGTGACTCGAGCAGTTGGATGACTGGCTATCTCGATAGGAGAACAGGGAAGCGGGGAACAGGGAACTAGCACTGAGATGAGCATAATTTCGAGCTCCTTTATACTCGCTTGACATGCCGCCACCTTGTCCCGTTGACTTGTGGTATGACCTTATGAACCTTTCTGGGTTCCGGTTGTCGGTTGCTAGGCACCTGCGGGCCAAAGCGTACTTGGGGCGCATGCAGTGTTGTTTGTTGTCGAGGTATACGTTCCTGCCGGGGCCTACTTGCTTTCGCGTTATTTGCTCGTGCCCTAAGTTGATTGCTATGCTAGGGCGGCCTACGCAGCCCAATTTCGTTTGCACACTGCCATTTACCTTCTCGTGGGACTCTGGTATTTGACAGGAGTTTCTGTCCAGCCGTCTCGCCATACTCAAGCGCAGACGGGGGCCAGTTGACCTCAATCTGGGCTCATGACTCGGAGTGTCGGCCACAGTCATGCGTTGTAAGAGGCTCGAACTTCATCGCCTTGGTCAGGCCACATTAGAGCGCCCGGGGAAAGCAAATGAACCTGCAGGCGAGAATTTTGCCTCCTCTATTACAGCAGACGGCCCAGCCCAAGCTGGCAAGAGTCGGGCGAGAGACCCAAGTTGCAACATCTTGCCCTTAGCGCCAGTGCGCATGCCGCAGTCGTTGGCTCCTGATTTCTGAAGAATTCTAGCCGTCTCCTCCCAGATTTGCTTGAATTATGTTGGGTGGGAGGGGTCAAGGAGCCGCTCAAATCAGCAACCCATTTGGAAAACCTTATGCTAGGCACTCCGATGCGCATCTTTGGGGTTTAGGTCACGGCAAGTGCGCATTCTCATGCGTCTCTTAATCGCATTGAGCATGGCGATTTGTGTAGCGAATTTATGAAAAGTAGCAGCTATTCATGTATGGACAAGCTTCGAAGCGTCGTCGTTGGGTCTGTGTAGACGGATCTCTTCGTGCATCAGAAATTTTAGGGTTATGAGACGGTGTGGATTCTTGGTCTTTTCAAGCAGCTTTGCATGAGCTCATCAAAGCAGCTGGAGACGGTTCAGATTCAGATATTCTGCTACTCAAAGTTTTATGAGCTGGGTACACTTCCGTGGGATTATATGGACAACGCTCTTGCCGCCTTAACATCTATGTTTCCGCACTTGGCCGTCTTGATCGACATTACGCCTTTGTCTTCTCGGATACAACTAATCAACCACTCCACTCACGACGATGTCTTTCGCGACGTCTCGTCCAAATCATTTCCTCTTGTTCAGAACGCATGCAAGAATTGGCTGGAAGGTTGTTTCGAACCGCGCTCGCCTTCGGGTTTATACATACGGTCGTCAAGTGTCGCGCTCCATGGTTATTGGCGTGTAGAACAGAGTGTGAAGTCTATCGTTTTATATTCAGTACTATAGGTTCGTTCGAGCGATGTATATACGGTCGCTAAAAACATGTCTCCGAGCTTTATGCTACTTCGGTACACGTTTGGACTGCATACACATTATCGCGACAATTAGTAGTAATGAACGCTCGCGTCTTGTGATACAAAGTATCGTGTCAAGAAGAAGGCTCGACCAACACTCAATGTTCCAGTCTCGAGTATCTTGGGCGTAGTCACTGTTAATTAAGTCTACCTCACAGTCCCATCTTGATTCCTTGCGAGTCGGCGCGAGCCTACTGAGGCGCTCACGTGAGCGCGTCAGTTAGGTTGGCGGCAACATCCGAAGAACTACGCAGTTGTTCCCAAGCCACCGATCCCATCGTGCTTAGTGGTGGATTAACGTATCGAGTCCGTAGGCAGGACCAGCGACAAGACAAACACCCGACAAGATGGTCAGTACATATTCTTGTTCACCGTAGAAGTCGTCGGCTGAGACAAAGATGCTGTTCAGGCCGACCAGAAGACCGCGCCCACGAACCCCATGAAAGAGCTTCGCATCGACAAGCTCGTTATCAGTGCGTCTTGCCCTCATGGAATCTCTCTACCCGCTCATGGTTCCTCTGCTGTTTACAGACATTTCCGTCGGTGAATCTGGTGATCGTTTGACGCGAGCTTCCAAGGTGCTCGAGCAACTTACTGGCCAGACACCCGTCACCTCCAAGGCGCGCTATACCGTCCGTACCTTCGGTATCCGTCGTAACGAAAAGATCGCGGTGCATGTCACCATCCGAGGGCCGAAGGCGGAGGAGATCCTTGAGCGTGGGCTGAAGGTGAAGGAGTATGAGCTCCGCCGCAGGAACTTCTCGGAGACCGGCAACTTTGGCTTCGGTATCCAGGAGCATATTGATCTCGGTGCGCGATATGACCCGGGCATTGGTATCTTCGGAATGGACTTCTACGTCGTAATGGGTCGACCAGGAGCACGTGTGGCGCGGAGGAAACAGAAGAAGGCGCGGATTGGCTTCCAACATCGGGTTAAGAAGGAGGACACGATGGCGTGGTTCAAGCAGCGATTCGATGGTATCATTCTGGTATGTGCCTCCTTTTGTGGGCCACAATTATCACTCATTCCAATCCTACAGGCCAAGTAGAGGTTTTCATATTCATCATTCGTATGTCGTTGCATTATTACTATGACCTACTACTCGCCATGTATCACATGCACGCAAAACACCCACCATCAGACCATCATGAGATGATTCTCCGGTTTGTTGAGCCTATGCTCACTGTTCACCCCATTGTCAACGTATAAGAACATCTGCTTAGGATGATAGAAGGGTGGCTTGGCAAATTTGCGCGTTCAGGCTGGTCTTTGGCTCGCCTTTTGCAGTCGCAATTGATGTCAATCTTTGTTCCGGCTGATATGGCTGTTTCAAATCGTGACTTTTTATCTCATTTGGCGTCCGTGGACGACGGTCCGGCTACAAGATTACAATGCGCTAATTCATGTCCAGAATATATCATTTTCCTGAGGGCATGTCACTTCTAGCCGTTCTTCCCCTAAGAGCTCTCGTGCATGCTCTAACCTGTTCTTGATGTCCTCCACCACGTCTGCGCGCACCAAGACCTCATCCAAGCAGCTCGTAACGACAATAGATAATGTGAACCCCATAAACTGTTCTGCTAGCGCTGAGAGCTGGGCGTCGATGTCCCTCCAACTGAGAACACCGAGGCTATCGAGTCCCGCGATGTTAAGAGATAATTTAATTTGTTGAATATTTGTCGAGTTGTTCTGTAACGATCTAAGCATTGCGGGTATCCATCGCATATCGGGAATCCCGCCCGGAAGGTGAACTATTCCGAAGTGAAGTGTGCGAAGCTCAGGGAATTGCAGCGCGCGCAGAGCGTTGAGGAGGGGTTCTGTGGAATGGTGATTGAGTGGGTATCGACACGTGTCAATGAAAATCAGCTTTCCCTTTGTATAAAGTCACAACTCACCACGCGATGTGTATCCATTGAGCATGATTTGAAGATCCATAACCGTCTCGGCGCATTTGGCAAGGAATGAGGTAAAAATCGGAAGTGCGCTGTCCCGGATGTACGTCCAAGAGATCCGCGCTTGCTCTAGTGCTCGCAGCTGGAAGGGTGCATTTAGGAGCAACAGAGCCGTAGCGTCGTTGTACAGCCCGTGCCCCAATTCCAATTTACGAATCTGAACCATTCGCTTGACGTCGACCGATGTCCCTGATTCGAGCACTTCATCGCCGAGAACCTGAGGCAGATCCGATTCCAGCTCGTCAACCCAGTGTCTTCGAATAGTCGCAAACTGAGACGCATTTGACAACCAAATACCGGAGGTGACTTTCAGTGCCGACAGCGCAGGGAACGCTGAGAGCATGTGCCGAAGGCGACGCGGCTCGTCCATCCTTATGTCTTCAAGGCAGAGTTCACTGATATCGGGAAAGAGAACTGCTAGCTCTTCGACGACGGGCTGCCACTCGAAGCACGTAGGGGTGAATCGTGTGAGTCGAAGATGGCGGATATGACCGAGCTGTTGGAACGACGAAGGGAGCGTCGGCCCAAGCCAGTCTTCGAGGGGGTATATGCTTACGAGTGAGAGGGAACGAATGTAGCGAGTGAAGTCGGGGATGGTTGGGAGGCGGCCGTGGAGGGTGCTCTCGAGGTGACTAACTTCGTGCCGGCCGGACAAGGAGAGGGCATGAAACAGGTGCAGACGAGTGGTTGGAAGCCATGTGCGGCATACTAGACTGCATGCCTCTAGGGTGCGGCGGTCATTCCAGAGGTTGTCGAGAATGTAGTCGGATAGCTCTATGGGAAGCTCGGGGAGACCTGGTTGCCCATGCGCGGAAGCGTCGAAGTCAGTCGCCACTATGACGAGAGGGCGTACGTGCTCACTGGTGGTATCACACATGAGAGAATGCAGCTCGAGAGTGTCAGCGTTGGGCAATTTCTGCGACTGAGGAAGTCGTTAGCAACGACTGGGATCCATCGTTTCGTACGCGTACCTTTATCCTAATCTTTGGAAATAAATATTGGCATGCTACTATGACTCCAAAGCGACAGTCAACGCTCGGAGAGTCACAGAGACAACTGATAGCTCTAGATGCAGAGCGTTCACACAGACGGTGCGGCGGAAAAGCAAGCTTGATCTACTTATCTCTCACCGCAGCGTCACGACGGTTGCAGTCGGCTGCAAGCGTACAATCTAGTACAAATCGAACTGGTACTAAGTGCTGCATACTGATTGTTCATGATCGTTGAGCAAACCGATCCGGGGTTTGCAGCAATCACATGTTTCATTGCCCCATCGAACTTGAACCGACTCCGGCCCATCTTTTCTCCCGTGCTCAGAACAGCACATCCTCTGCCCACTCTCTATGCCACTCATTCCCCATTCTCCTGGTTTTACCAGAAGTATATTTCTGCGTGCCATGTCTACCCGCCTTCGTCCGGACAAATGGAAGAGCCTCGCGCCCCCACCCCTCCCGGGTCCTGCATTTGCTGCACAGAGCTCCCTCCCGCGTTTGCCTGTCCCGCCTCTGATAGATACCATTAGCAGACTCAAGGAGGCTCTTCGCCCAATTGCGACAGATGACGAGGAATACAGCGAGGCTATACGAAAAATTGATTCATTTGCAAGCGGGCCAGCCGAAGAGCTGCAGCGCAGGTTGCAGGCGCGACATGCGGAGACCACACACTGGCTGGAGGACTGGTGGGACGATGGCGGATACCTGGCTTACCGCGATCCGGTAAGCAACACTTCAGGCATCCAGTGGCCAGTCATCACACCTAGGTCCTTCAGGTCTTAGTCAATGTCTCGTACTATTGCAAGTCGTCTGTCGTTTGATCATGCATCTTTGACGCTTAAGTGTAATTCCAACCATAGACGGATTCGATGACCACCCGGCACATCTGCCTCAGACACCAGCACACCGGGCCGCCTCAATCGTGCGCGCCGCCATGCTGTTCCGCCAGAAGCTCAAGTTAGGTCAACTTGAACCAGAGGCAACGAAGGAAGGTCCGATTTGTATGGATACGTATCGGTGTGTATATTGACCACTAACGTTTCGAATACCATTCAGCTACGTTGACTATTTATCTAACCAGCTTCTCCCAGGTGGATGTTCGATTGCTGCCGTGTTCCTGGTCAGCCCGCAGATTGGAGTGTAACCTATTCGAATGCGGGTGACCGCGGTGATTCTGGCCACGTAGTTGTGCTTCGCCGGGGTCGTGCATGGAAATTGGAGCCATGGCAGGAGGGAAGCTTGTTGAGTGTTTCTGAATTACTGAAGTGAGTCTATCTCAGCTGCTTGTGTGTAATGTTTATCACACGCTGTACAGGCAGATTGAGTACATATATGCGCATACAGCGGAGGAATACCCTGCTGTCGGTCTTTTAACTGCGGGGGACCGTGATGCGTGGACTAAGGTAAGGCGCTCTCTATCTTAACTACTGTAAAATCTGACGTAGATACCTTTTAGGACTACGACGCGCTTGCAGCTCATCCTCAGAACAAGGAAGTTCTTCATACAATCCACTCTGCGGCGTTCGTGCTTTGCCTCGACACTGAACACGCGCCGGATTTGGTTTCGCATAGCCGATTGCTGTGGCATGGTGCTATTTCGTCCTCGTCTCCTGCAGAAATGGGCCTTCGTAACAGGTGGATGGATAAACCGGTCCAGTTTGTCGTGATGGACGACGGGAAGGCCGGCCTAGTTGGGGAGCACTCCGTAATGGACGGGACACCGACAGTAAACCTCTGCGATCATGTTCTGGACACGATCGCCGCTCCAGGGTTTTCCGAAACCGAAACTATGTCGTCCATCTCCGTCCATCCATCACCACTGGATTGGTTCATTTCTCCGGACACGGAAATTGCCATCACACGCTCCGCGAGCGCTGCTCACGCCCTAGCTTCAAGCCAAGCACTGAATATCGTGCGCACGCGGTATGGAAAGCGCGAGATCAAGGCGTTTGGCGTGTCGCCGGATTCATGGGCGCAGCTCCTTGTGCAGTTTGCCTACGCGAGACTGTTGCGCGCACGCGGAGAACGCCGTATGGGCGGGACGTATGAGGCTGCGTCGACGCGGCGATTCTTCAAGGGCAGGACGGAGGCGATCCGCGTCGTGAGCACAGAAGCAGATGCCTGGGTGCAGGCAATGGATGACCCGGTCGTGAGCATGAAGGTGCGAAGGGAGCTATTTGCAGCTGCTGCAGGAGTGCATATAATGAGGGCGAGGATGGCAGGAAAGGGGCTGGGGGTCGATCGGCACTTGTTAGGTGCGGGTTTTTAGGATGCTGCACATTGTGTAGATTGCCGCTAACGCGGAACTGCGGCGATATAGGTTTGAAGAAGGTTCTTAAAGAAGGAGAAGCGATGCACGAGATGTTCTCTGACCCCGTCGTTACACGCTCGAGCTATTGGGTGCTCAGCACATCCGCTGTGTTCTCGAAACACTTTGGACCGTACGGGTGGGGAGAGGTCGTCCCTGATGGATTCGGCGTTGCATATATGACGGGATTTGACGGTTCGTATCTATGTTTTCAGCATTCTTTAGCACTCATCTGTGCCGTGTAGACTATCTACAGTTTACCATCACCTCCCGGACCGAAATGCCCAACGAGCAATTTTGCGCGGAGATTGAGCGTGCTGCAGAAGATTTATACAAGCTACACTCTACACTAGGAAAAGAGCAGCAGGGGTTTTCCACTGCACCACCCAATTCGAGGCTGTGACAACTGCCCCGCATACTCTACAAAGACCCTATCATCTCCTTGCTTGTGGGAATTATCCTGGACATCATACCTGGCCATAAACTGTACTATTGTCAAATGCTTGAATCATTCCAGTGCATCACTCCAGTGACCGACTCACTGACAAGTATGGTCTCGTTTATGCTTGGTCATTAAGCCTGATGTTACAACAACAGTTTTGCCATGTCTGGCACAGTCTGTCATGTTGCAAACGAGAGCCTAGGATGCTTAATAGAACCGGAACAAAATATCTCTAACAACAAAATGTAAACTTAATCTATCTGCTCGACCGCTAATGCGTATGATTACAATCCCTGGTATACTGTCTTACAATAGTGAGAGACGACGGATAAAATAGGCACTGTCCGCAGGCGAGACGACAACACTCAATTAGAAGTGGAACAGCCCCCGTTTCTTCTTCTTCTCGTCCTTCTCCTTGCTCGTGGTACTGTTCACAGAGGCCGTCGAGCCAGTGAAGGAGGGCACTGATGGTTTATGCAATCGCCCTGGCTCCTGGCGGTGCTTGGGCTCCGGCGCCGCAGCGGGCTGTGGACGCGGCGCATCGCGAGTAAAGTACTTCTCGTCGTAGTATGCCTGCAGAGGCCGCGCCCCCTTGCTCTCGGGGAGTCCGTTGGGGATTGCGCGCGAGCCCACGCCGCCGAGGTCCAGGACCTTGAGATCGTCGACAAACTGTGTAGGTGTAGTGACGTGCGTAGAACCTGGCGTAGCCCTGGGTCTCGCATCAGATGCCTTAAACGCCTAGAGACGGAACGCACCGATAACGATGTCCTTGTTCAAGGATTTGGACAGGAGATACGCTTCTCTCATCTCTCCATAGGTCATACCGCCGGCCACGAAGACGAAGACGCGCTGTCGAATTTCTTCCCGAGCACCGCCCGGCTTGGCGGCGCGGTGCCAGCTAGGCTTCGCACTCCGCAGAGAAGTTGTGGGCTGTATGGGTGATGCGGTGCGCAAGCTGGGTGTTGCTGGCGCTAGTGATGGTGCATCTTTAACATAGGGAAAGAGCGTGGGGTCGAGTCGGTTATTGACGTGATCCTATGCGCTGTGAAGCCTGCGTATAATAGGGTCAAATTAAGATACTCACCTCCAGTACTGTTCGCAATAGAGGTTTGAATCGAGATAGCTCGTATTCCTCCTCGTTGTTCGTCTTTTGTTTGATCTTCTTCTTCACATCTCGATCTCCTGGACCCTATCGACGAACGCGGGATAAATAGTTTGAGAGCAAACATGACCTGTTGACTCACTCTGCTTATCCGTACTCCAAAGTGCACCAAAGCATTGACTGCATCCTGCTCTGCCATCAACAGTTTTGCATGCTGGTACAACCTTCGCCGGTCCTCGTCTGGCACGCCTTCGCGGAATTGGATGTAGAGGGCGATCACGCGAACCTTGTTGGAGTTACTGCAATGTCGGTTTGACATGAGATTAAATATGCACGCCCCGTGATGGCGGGGCCCACGCACATAACATCTCGGCTATCCAGCAGTGGCACCATTTCCTCTACCAAGGTTTTCGGCGTCTTACCTTCAGCTGTCAAACCTGTTGCGCAATTCTAATGACAGGTTCAATAAATTTAGAGAGCGACAATCTGATCACAAACCTGCTCGACTGCTGCAACAGAGGGCAGCTTAGCGCGTTCGAAGATCCCCATACACTCTTGAGCCATGTTTAGGTGCAATGAGAACTAGCAGAGAGATTAAACCGGAGGGTAAATGTATAGCAACGATCTACCTTCTCTCGTTGCTCCTGATACTGCGGTAGGTTGGCAAGCATGTCCTTCATGTCATTCAGGTTTGCTGCTCCCTCTCTGCATACTGGTCAATGACAGTTATAACTCATACGTCACCACAACCCATACCCCTTGAATCCAGCATTGTCCTGCAAAAACTGGTTGAAGTCCGCCATCAGCTTGTCGATTGCCTCGCGCATGTGCATATGCCGAACAGCGGTCCACACGTTGTCCGCGTCGGAAAGTATCGCAGCCTTGTCCTCAAATGTACCTTGCGCGGACTGGAACTTGTATGTGTACTTCGTACCGTCTTCGATAGGAAGTAGATCGTTTGCCATAGCTTGGTAAGTAAATTCATGTATGAAAGGGGAGATAGTGTCCATGGCACGGTCTGTGATAATCATTGTAGAACGTGGTCGAGGAGGGTCGGATGCTTTCTGCCAAGCACGTCCCGTCAGGGACATGCAACGATCGCTACACATTGATTGGAACGTACCGGGAAATCAGGGTTAGCCTTTTTGTACTCATCCAGCTCACGCTGCACTGCGAACGCGAGAATCTTGGTTACAAAGTCGGAATCCGCAGCTTCGTACGATCGTGCTTCTGCACCACGCGCTAGCTGTGTGCGCCATCGTCCGCTGCCCTCTGCTGGTGGCGGAGCGCGCGTGGACGCGTGCGGCTTGAGTGCGCCAAGAGGTGCGTGGTGGCTCGGCAGATAGTAGCGAATATAGGGATATTCGTTGAGGGTAATGCAGACGTTGACAATCTATGTCGCCTGTTGTATTACATTTGATGCATCTCATGCGACCAAGCGGATCTCACCATCTTACTCGCGAACCGCAGTTCCTCTTCGAGACGACTACGAGCGGAGGGGAACGCTGAGTCGCTCCGAGGTGGGCTATAAATGTTGAAGAATGCACCGGGTAACTTGAGGGAAAAGGCTTGAGCTTCAATGGCTGTAGCAGATGGGCGCAGGGCTATCACTGAAAGGACAGTAGAACACCTACAGACATACGTACCCCAGAAGTTAATAAACAGTTCCTGCAAAGCTTTCAAATGCGGTTCCGCTGGGGACGACGTCAAGCGTTGGAATAGCTGCTCATCCAATCCTTCCGGCAAACGATCAGCCACAAAATCACGGCCCTGAACTGCCACACATACCGTCAATGAAGAAGAGATGAGCACCAGCATATTGCTGTTTCCCGTCGGAGAAGTCTCTGATTATTCGATCGACGTTCTGCGAGGTCGACATTAACAGATACATGGCCTCAAAACCAGGCTGAGGCTCGCGATAGTTGGTGATCGATTCAATCACTTGTAGCGAATTTATTGATCGCTCAAGTGTAAAGTGCAATATGATGCTCACGCGTAACGTTCTCTTGGAGGATGTCATACTGTTTCAAGACGGAACCCAGCAGCTGCTGAGCATGCTCATCCACAACCAAAATCTTCCATCTGCCCGGGGGGTTAACGGCTCTAATTGCGTCCAAGAACTCTGCGCAGTGTTCAGCAGATGATGCGAGAGTCTGCGAACTTACAACACGTACTATTTCGCACAGTGTTGATGAGAGAGGTCATGACGGTTCGTGAGAGGCAGAGGCAAATGAGTCTCAGCTGCGTACAGTTCTGGTCGAGCGCACTAGCGCCCATCTCGGCTGACCGCGTCCATTAATAGGCGCTCAAATCATGGTTCCGTCCAATTGTCTCAAGTAATGCTGTCTTAAGCGTACGCTAATGGCTTAAGTATCGACTGGTGAGCGGATGCAAATCACTCTTATTGGATGATTGACATATGCGCATTGAGCCGATTCAATGTCTGGACACTGGCTGCACTGGGAATCAAGTTCTACTAGTAAATCTCTCGATGAGTCTGTGCAAGACTGCGTTTGAACCGTTCTTTTTGCTGAGCGCTCAGCGAATAGTAGCAATAACCGACTACTGGCCGGTTGCCATGCACCTCTTCCAATGCGTACACTTATCATTTCTTCCCGCATGCCATGCTTGCATGCGAGTGGGTATTTTGGACCTTATTTCTCAGCATCATTTGAAACAGACAAGTGTCACTGAGACAATCCACTGGAGCCTGGCAAAATCAATTTGCACGACTGCGCTGACGAAAGCCAGGGTGTTGAGCGCTGCTTTCTGTGTAGTACGTTTTTCCACTCACTCCGCATGTGGACTGGCACCATGACTTCTGCGTGCACCAAATCCCACAGGAAAAGACTCACACTGGACAAGGATCAAATTCCAGCGTCACCTCGGAACCCCCTTACATCCGTCAATGACGTCTAGAAGTCAATTGAGCAGGATCACGCTTGCGATAAGTTTGCGGATGGGTCGGGCGTATACGCATTCTCCACGTCAGTCTGGACGACGCAGGAGCAAGCCAGATGACCGGAGACGCTTTCCCAAGTAATCTGGTAAGGTATGTGATGGATGGTCGGGACTGCGCGACGTAGCATACACGCAGCGAGGAGTAGCACTGGGAACGGGAGACTGTTGTATCGTGCTGCCGATATTCTCCAATTTACGAACATTGTATCGTGTCTGAACTCTGGTGCCAGCCAATGTGGCAGCGGCGTTGCGAAAGGTCCTCCGGTAATTTGGCACGGGCGCTAATCTGCCCTTTCCTGCTCGCCGTCGCCTCATCTTCATCTGCATCCAACTTATCCGTCTGCTCGTCGCTGTCTGCAGCGGGCTGCACATCTGGTCATCATGGATAGACCGTTCGGCCCTCGAGAGCCAGATAAACGCCATGCTGCATACGAGTCCATCTTTGGCCGCCCAAGTGCTTCCCATCATCATCAGACCACCCCTCCCCTGCATTACCCCCAAGTTCAGCTGTCCCCACAACCAAACGGTCAGCCATATCCTCAATACCACCAGCCATATGCGCCTCAGCTAGCGAGGAGAAAGTCAAACTCCTCAAGGGCTGCGTCGGTTAACTACCCTCCACAGTACCAGGTCCCTCCACCCCGGCAGGCCTATTACCCCTCGCAACAGGGCTATCCTCAGTTCCAGCAGCCCTACGCCAATTACCCCAACCCCCACAATCTAGGAGCTCCTTCTGTGATCAGTCGGGCAAGGTCTATCGCAAGTTCTCCCGGGGTGATCGTCCCTCAGCCCGAAGAACCTCCAGATGCCGGTCTCGAGGCATTGACACGAGCGGGCCTCACTCCTGCGCAGGCGTACCAGGCACAAGTCTACATGAATGACCCAATGGGTCAGCAGTTACAGTCTCCCCAACCCGCAGAACTACCACGGCTAGGTGTAAACATCGAAACCGACGACGGACTACTCGGCCTCGACTTTGTTGTGGATAGCACCCCGAGCGAGCCAGGGACGGAGGAGAGCATGGAGTTGCCTTGGCCGAAACATCGTTCCAAACCTAGTAGCGTCCATTCGCGACTCTCCGCTGCGTCATCTCACGTCCCTAATGCTGAATTTACTTCCATGTCCTCTTCATCCAACTCCTCTCGCCCATATCCTCTCCAGGTCGACACTGCCACTACGGGGAATGTTCCCCCTGGAGCTTCCAGTAGCTCTCCTGTATCATCTACTGTAGTCGACATGTCTGGAAGTCTCAATGGACGACGCTCGTCCGAGTCATCGAGGACGCTTCCTGGACCCGGTTTTCGCAAAGATCGTGCACCACAAGATCGTTCTAGGTCAATGTCTGCTACAATACCACCCCAGTTTCGCGCCATGCTCGAGTCTGGACGTATGCCGCGACCGCCCGTACCGCCAGCGCTTGGCGGGCGAGAATCTCCTGCGTCCACGCGGGGGCAGGCACAGCAGCGCTCTCGCACCCCGATCGTGTACCCCGCGCTTCTATCGCGAGTCGCTGAAGCGTTCAAAGCTCGCATCCAGCTACAGGACCGGGTGAAGGACGGACTCACGTACAAGGACGCGTTTGATGGGCGCGAGGCGGTTGACAAGGTCGCATATATCATCAAGACGACGGACCGCAATCTCGCCCTTCTGCTCGGCCGTGCTCTCGATGCGCAGAAGTTCTTCCATGCCGTCACGTATGACCATCGTCTTCGTGATTCGGCGCACGATCTCTATCAGTTCCGCACGAAGCTGCCGAGCCCGTTCGTAAGCGGTGAACTGGCCACCATCGACGATGACAACGAGGGCACTATTAAGACCCCAGGACATCTACTCATCGGGGATGGAGTCGCAGCAGATCTTTCGGCACGCTTGAAAAATAGTCCGACACCTTCTGCTGAGTTTGATCCTGATAGGACACACAAGAACAGTTCGCGGCCCACTTCACCGTCTCCTCCCGACTCGGTTACCTCGCCTACCACGCGACCTCGTCAAGGTTCGGTCTCCTCAGACGATGTTCCTCTGCCTTCGGGTGTCTTCACTCTACTCACCGACTGCTATTCGCCAACATGCTCGCGTGATCAACTTTGCTACTCAATCGCATGTCCCAGACGATTAGAGCAGCAGGCCCGTCTCAATATGAAGCCTCAGCCGGGATTGAAGAAACAGATCAGCAAGGAGAGCTTGGGTGATCTGGTGGTATGTCTTTATGGTATCATAGAAAGTATCCCAGCTCACATACTACTGATTACAGGAGCCAGGCACATTGTGGATCCATACAGTACCTCAGGAAGTTGTCAATAGTGTGTCCGACACAGAAAAGAAGCGTCAGGAAGCGATCAATGAGGTGATTTACACCGAACGCGACTTCGTGCGGGACATGGAGTATTTGCGAGATGTGCGCTTTTACGTGCTGTTCTTTCAATGCGTGCGTGTTCTGACATCCTATGTCAACAGCTTTGGATCAAGCCGCTCAGAGAGTCGGATATCATCCCGGAACCGCGACGTACGGACTTCCTGCAGCAAGTCTTCTGGAATATTCATGAAATCATTGCGGTCAATACGCGATTGCGGGATGCACTAAACAAACGCCAGAAGTCCTATGCTGTTGTCGAGCAAATTGGTGATATCCTGCTGGATGCTGTTCCTCATTTCGGCCCCTTTGTTTCATATGGAGCTCACCAGCTGTACGGCAAGTACGAATTTGAAAAGGAGAAGAGCTCAAATCCCGCATTTGCTCACTTCGTCGAGGTTCATACTCGCTGTTTAGTCGATGCAAGTACAGTATGCTAATACCATTACTGACATGTAGGAAGTGGAGCGACGACCTGAATCGCGCAAGCTAGAGCTAAATGGCTACCTCACGAAACCGACCACTCGACTTGCCCGATATCCCCTGCTTCTGGAAGCTGTGCTAAAGCATACCCCTGACGATAATCCTGACAAAGCCGCTTTACCTAAGGCAGTCGAAATTGTACGCGAGTTCTTGAAATCTGTGAATCACGAAACTGGGAAGGCGGAGAATCGGTTCAACCTCTTGCAGCTGGACCAACAGCTAATTTTCCGACCAGAAGAAAAGATCGTTAGTATTGATGTCTTTTCGGGTTCGCAGAATGGCTATGCTAATTGTGACTTCTACAGGATCTACGCTTGAAAGAAGAAGGTCGAGAACTCATCTACAAAGGCGCATTGAAGAAGCAGGGTGATAGCTCTGAACTGCAAGTATTCCTATTCGACCACGCTCTGTTGATGGTCAAAGCCAAAAGCAAGATTGATCAGTATAAAGTCTATCGTCGGGTAAGAAGCCGTACCTGTCATCCGTGGATATATGACTTATAGTGTATAGCCGATCCCCCTGGAGCTGCTTCTTGTCCTAGCGCCGGACGATTATGCTTCGGGCAAGCCTCACAAAGACCGCGAAAAGCAAAAGCTGTCGAAGAACGCCCCCCATGCTCCTGCCATTCCTATCAAGGATGCGAAGGGTGGTTTCTCTATCACTTTCGTGCACTTGGGTCGTAAATATTATCAGATGACATTGTTCGCAAGCACGTATGTCAGCCAGCGCAAGTGGGTTGAGAATATACAGAAGCAGCAGGATCTCATGCGAGAACGAAGTTGGGTATTCGAGACAGTCACGTTAAGCGAAGGCTTCTTCGTGGGTCCCAATCGTGTTACGTGTGCTGCTCCCTTCGGTATGCCGCTCGATTGCAGCTGAACTTCCACAGCTGAGCTGATGGAATTCATAGGCAACTCTCAGAAGACTGTCTACGGTACTGACGATGGGGTGTACATCTCAAATCTCTGGGAGCGAAACCGAGATCCTGTGAAAGTCCTTGCCCTCAAGGATGTAACACAAGTTGATGTCCTGGAAGACTACCAACTTCTTATAGTACTGTCGGGTATGTTCTTGTTCTATGTCCTCGGCCCGAGACTTACGCTGTCATCATCAGAGCGACAAGTCATCACGTTCCCGCTTGATGCACTGGATCCAATGGACCCAATGGCTGGCCTCAAGCGTGGAAAACGGATAGCAGCGCATATATCGTTCTTCAAGACAGGTGTTTGCATGGGGAAGACGCTTGTATGTGTTGTCAAGGCTAGCCCGCTATCGAGTACTATCAAAGCTCTCGAGCCTATCGACCAAAATGTTCGTGGAAGGAACAAGCCTACATTCCGCAAACTGCTACAAGGCGGTAATGACACCTTGCGAGTATTCAAAGTGCGTCGCGCCATTACCGTTATTGTTGGCATTGCTCACCGTATCGTTACAGGAATTCTATATTCCTGTACAATCTAGCTCGGTTCACTTTTTGAAGACGAAGCTTTGCGTTGGTTGTACGAATGGCTTTGAAATTGTCGACCTGGATACGCTGGACACACAAGGCCTGCTGGATCCGGCCGATACCTCGCTGGATTTCGTGCGGAAGAAGGAAAACCTTAAGCCATTGGCCATCTACCGGATCGACAACGAGATTCTACTGTGCTATGATGGTGCGTAATACCGACGTGTGAGCACGATTGTCCCTCAACGAGTTATTGTTTTTGCAGAATTTGCGTTCTTTGTCAACAAACTTGGCTGGTGGACGCGAAAGGACTTCTTGGTCTATTGGGAAGGCTATCCCACGGGCTTTGGTGCGTTCATATGTTTTCGGTTCATCTCACGGTGTTTAATAGTCCATTCCTTGTAGCGTTGTACTATCCGTACCTCTTCGCATTCGAACCGACTTTTGTGGAAATACGGAACGTGGAGACTGGATCGATGACGCAGATCATTCAAGGCAACAATCTACGCTGCCTCTTCGCAGACACGCCGCCATCCGCTACGAATACCATGAACCAATTCCAGTATAACCCGTATCAGCAGGGATATGGCTACAATCAGTTCAGCCCAACCCCAAGTCCTCACAGCGGGCGTTCATCGACTAGCAATGGCTATGGGCCAGTGCAGCACCAAGCGCCGTATCCCAACTCCTATCAGTCTCGGGCTCCGACATCGGCCGGTCGCGACGACATCATCATGGTCTCCGACGACAAAGTCATGAGGCTGCAGATGACTATGTCTGCCCAGGGACAATAGCCGTGACGACCGTGTCATCTATTTAACCTTGGTTGGAACGGCACATCCTGGACAGTCCGAAGCAGAATGTCTCATGGCTGTGTGTTATCATAGTGTGTTCTCTCCTCATTTAGTGTCCCCGCTCCGCCCTCTGCTCTGACGTCCATCTGGTACGCCGTGTGTGCTGTGTGTCTCCTAGTGTTCCCGTCTTGGTGTTGTCTGCTCATCCGTCTCTACCTCACAGCATATCTATATATATCCTTCCTGCATTTGTAGCCGAGATCACCTGTTACGGTACGCGTAGCTAACATTTATTCAAGTCACGATAGATCACGACGCACATTCCGCGGTGAAAAGTCTGGAGTTACCTTCATTCGCGGCGCGGGTGGTCGCGCACGGCAAGCAACAGTTATCTTTGGGTGAAATGAGGTCATTGAGGTTGAAGCGACGTAAATGCGCTCCTTCAGCTTGCCTCAGCCCTCGTGCTGTGAATCAACACCGGTTTGCATTTCTATGTAGCATCTGAAGGGAGCCCATCCGTTCGGCAAGAGAACACAGCGATACGGTGGCTCGTGCGCACCGCTTGGATACAGGAGTAGTAAACATGCTGCCGGGGCACGACGCCTTCTGATATGCTCCCAAATCTGATATGGAGTGACCCTCACCAGTCATTGTTTTGACCCAGAGCAAGATGATCTCGAGGGCGCCTCTGTGCCTCTCGCTCTGCAGCGCGATCCTTCTTACGAAGACCTCATGCGCACTGAGGGCGACGAAGTTGACGTTGATGAGCATATTGACCGCTCCTTTGCTCCGCTGTTAGCACGTACACGCGTTACCCACTCGTTTGACAGGGGCTGTGCATTTTTTCTGTCAAAATTTCTGCTGCTATCAATTTAAAACTCGGCACCACTAACGGCACTATCGCTTGTGACCCAAAGTCCCGTATTGAAGGTTGTCCTCTTTCGCAAAATCTGGGCTAGTTTTGTGGACGCTCAGATTCTGTGGAATCCGAAGAAAACTCGTGAGATGCATGCATTTGTTCTTCGTGGAAAAATGCGCATAGATCCATTTATAATTGGGTAGGCTTTCTTGATCCTCATCTACCCACTAGCTTACAGAACTACATTTTTGAGTGGCATCCTGGTCAGTAATGTCGTCTTCACGGGGTGCCGTTGTACTGACAATTGTTAAATCAGATTCGACGAACAATTTTATCATCAAAGGTTCAAAGCACATCGGCATGGAATGGCCCTCGCTACGTCAAGCTCGATTCTGGAACATTGCTGGCTCTGCTGACGCAGTGAGTAATATCTGTGATCTCAATTCTCCTTGTTTCCTTTGAGAACCCACTTACGCTTTTCGAATTGTGCTAGTGTCTAGATCGCATCTCTATCACGGTCTCATACCAAAATGTGCTCATTTTACGCCTACATTGTTCGCTCTGTATTTGCCAATTGCAGGTTGTATCAGAGGATCAAAAAATTGCAATGGCGCGTCGCAGCCTAAGATGGCTCACCTCTATGACCGATGAGGTTGAGACTACACAGATCCGCGATGATGACATGGGTGAGCACTACCATGCCAGCTGGCGCGGTTGACTTGTTTGTAGTGCAAAGCCCGAAAGTACAAAGTGTGGTCAAATGCGCATCACCTTTTGTCTTGAAAGTTCTCACCAAAACACGCTGGCTGGGTTCCGCGCTCGTATGCTGGCCAGTGGTCTTTGGCTTGTCCTGACAAGATGAAGCTGTGAGACGGGACGGCTTGAAAGTGATCGGTACCGCTGCGCGTCACAACTCGGTCGATCACCGTTCAAACAGCTTATACGTGATCCAACGGCCTCAGAAAAATTATCAAAAATTATCAAAAATTAGGTAGAGTGAAAAGACATCAAACCTATAGAGTATAGGTGAATAGAATAAGAGAAAGGGCTTGGCCGGGAATTGAACGGCCACTGTCTTGCGCGCAGCGCGGCCGCCCGGGGGGGGAGACGAGCCATCTTGCGCGAAACGCGTCACTGTCTTGCACGGAGCGCGGCCGCACTCACGACCACCGACTGTCGAGCGGGGGGGGAACGACCACGCGCCGCACACGTGATATCGCCGACTGCACGGCCGCGCACAGTGACGACTCTCTTGCGGCGACCCACTGACGACGGACGTCGCCTGCTCAACGACGCCACGGCGCCGCCCACACAACCACCGATCCTCGCCGCCAGGAGGGCCCACGACCACCGACCCTGGGGGGGGGCATCGAGCGCGGCCGCACACACTATCACCGACGTGACGCGTAGCCACTTACGTCAACCGATAGCGACGGCTATACCGACGTCTCATGCATGGTCAACGCCGCCACGGCGCCGCCCATACGACCGCTGACCATCTTGCGGCAAAATACCAAGACTCACAACAGTCAAGTCCCTGAGACTAGCAGGATGTAGCACATGGGATGGGAGTTGAAACTGATGGAGGTGTTGGGCTAGCACTGGGAGGGTATTGGGATTGTTAGGCACAGTCAGGGCAGTAGAGGCAGTGACTTGGGTGGTTTGGATATGATGAGGGATATTTAAGAGTGGTTTTGCATGATTGTAGCACAGCACTTGGCCCCTAGTAGTGAGACTCATGCAGAATCACATCCCCCACTCAGCAGAGCTCAGTCCGACTTCAAAATTTGTTTGAAGTATTGTGTATACCCTATGAACTACAACTATGACCCTCTAAACTGCACCTATGACTGTCAAACTGTGTCTGACCCTAGTCCACACCCCAAAGCACACCCCCACATACAGCTAAGTACTCTGAAGTTCTGCCCCTATGTCCAATCCTTGAATGAGACTTGAATATCCTCAATTGAATCGCACTTCATATTCGAGTCATCAAGCCAGTTCCCTCTATCTTCCCTTTGCTTCTACACTGAAGTCAGAGTGTTCAGACAGTTTGAAACAGTCTCGTGACACTGTCCTGAGAGACATAGTGAAGCCCTTGCTGTTTGAGT
>NW_012133326.1:0-1545 GCF_000313525.1 Fibroporia radiculosa | reverse complement strand
CTCCCCCCCCCCCCCCCCCCCCCAGAGTTAGGTTTAGGTTTCCCAAGGTCGCATCAATGGTCATAGTATCCAACAGGTCACCAGGTCATGAGATCAACTCACAACATGTGACTTGTGATCAAGAAGATTCACTATTGGTGATTGACCAAGGATCTGTGATGTGGCAACAGGCAGTCCAGCCTCCAAGTTGCATTGTACACTGCTTTCTTGAACATCTCTTGCATTCACAACTACAGGATCATACAGTCTCTAGCATTTCTGTCTCATAGTTCTAGTGTGTTTTGGCTTACTATAGTATGCTATGTGTTTCAACATAGGTCATGTTACTACACTGATATATTGCATTTTTCCTGTATTTTTCATTTCAGTCATGACATACATAGCCATCAGACTGCTTACTGTACACATAGACTCTTCTACTTTTATTTTGTCTAAGTTGCCTTTCTCTTGAAGTGCACATTTTGTATTTAAGCTTTGTGATCTCTTTACAAATAACAAGTTTTTACTTCCCCTTAGTTCAGAGCTAAAAAGTAAGGCCTCAACTGCATTTTTCTGCATTCTGCATTTTAACTGTGTTTTACTGAGTTCTACTGCATTCTACTGTGACTTTGATCTACTGTGTTTACTGCAACACTGTGACCTGTATTCACTGCAATTTCAACTAATTAAGTTAGATCAATGACTAATCATACCCACAACTGGCAATCAGTCTTTATGACCTCCTGTGTTCTCATCTCTGCATTTCTCCTATCAATTTTCCCTGCAAAGAGCAGTGGTCTCTCTTATCCTCTATAGTGTCTAGCCATGATCTAGCCTATATCTTTCCTCTCCTCATTTCAACACTCAACTTTGTAACTTATCAATCTATCAATACATTGTTGGGTAAGTTGTTTAGCTGCCCTGGGACTCTGTTAGAGGCTCTCCACATTTTGCAAGCAATCAACATCTCCCTTCTTTGGTGGTTTGGGTTTCTTAGGTGTTAGATTGTATAGCCTAGATCCTAGGCTTTTCAATAGTACCTATAGGTACTATATTTTGATAGCTGGTTCATTAGATATAGGCCTAGCAACACTTTTGTCCCCTACTGTATAAAGGCAAACCCTACTGCAATTGCTAAAATGATCACCAAGGAAGAAGCTGAGGTGCATCCTGAATTTGTAAAGTGGTTTTCCTCTCCTAGTGTACAGAATCACATTGCTATTGTAGCTGCTCTTCTCTCAGAGCTGGAAGATGCCATTGGGCCTCTTCTAACTGGAGGTGCACATCTCTGGTCTGTTACTGACTGCATCAAGGATGATTAAAACCATGTTAAACTGGCAAGAAAATGGGAGGATTATCAGAAGAGAAACTGTAGTCTTGCTAGCAGTAAAGTAAAGAAGCAAAACACAGTTGCAAAACAGCTTGGTGCAACATTGCTTACATCTCATAGCAACTCAGCATCTTGCAGCAGTGCTTTGAGTTTTGTAGAGCTGCACACTGAGAAGCAGTAGACTACTGTTAAGGGGCCTGACGACTGAGGATCAGGAGTTCAACTGGAAACGAGAA
>NW_012133325.1:0-42896 GCF_000313525.1 Fibroporia radiculosa | reverse complement strand
CCAGTTCTTAGTTGAACTCCTGATCCTCAGTCGACAGGTCCCTTAACAGAGAGAGCCGGGTTTTGCAATGCTACGTCAACTCCAACTATGTCGTTGATTGAGATTTGGAGGCTGCCCATCGCCGCGACAATCGACCTCCATTTGAGATTGAGGGCGTCAGGGTTGAGGTCCTCGACATCCTGGGCCACGGTCTGCCGGAGTTGCCTCCAGTTCGTCGTGACTGCTATGGTCATGTTTTCCAGGGAGTCCCGCATCGCCGTAATGAGGTCCTCCGCTGTGTACTTCCAGTTCGGGTCTTCCTCGTCCACCTCGCGTGCACGAAAGGTCGTGTATTGCTGGGTGAGGAAGTATTCCCTCGTATTCGGTACAGGGACCGGCGTCTCTGCGCACGATACTGCATTCGAATTCTGGGGGTGTAGGGCGTTAGGCCTTATCGGATAGGCGCCAGGATAATCACTCACCTGCTTGTCGCCAGTGAGATCGCTCAGATCCCCCTCATCGTCCCCCCACATCGCGTTGGGATCCTGGGCAGGATTGGGGAGGCCTTGGTCAGAGACCGCGGCGTGGGGGTCCCGGGTGAAGATGTCAAAGATCGATGTCCTGATCATCTCATCCTCATGGACAGGGGTATGTGTGCGCGACGCTGCGCGAGAGGTCCCAGACGGAGCTGGGTATGGAGAAAAACGGGGGCCTTCGGTGCCACCCGCGGCGTGCGGGCGACCCACAGTGCGTTGAGGCGTACTGTCTTCGGCATTGGGTACACCAGTAGAGTAGGAACGGGAGTGGGAATGCGACATGGCGGCGGGCGTCTAACAGAGATGGTGGTGGTTAGGGTGCAAGAAGCGGCGCTGCTGTGGCGGAGATTATTGCACTTGACTAGAGGAAGCAAAAAGCTTGATCCAGGTCCGCTCGTCATCTGCGGAGGCCATCATGAAATCGCTGTAATTCGACCTTGGCATCTGTAGCATTGGCAACCTGTACGAGATCAATGGCATAGAAGTGACACACACGGTCCGCAATCTAAATCCCACCCCCTTGCGTTTTCCACGACACGACACGCGGTCTGCGATGGGACCAACCCTATCCTGCTCGGCTGCGCGTTTAAGAATCTCTTCTCCATTCCTTGACCAAACAGGGGCTGAGCTTGTAATGTGGGATCCACGTCTTCTTTGAATAGTACAGACTCCCGAATAGAGAAAACTGGACACAGTTGAAGTTGCTTTCAATATCAAACAAGTCTGTGATGAGGGGCGAGGCCGTGCGCCTTTTGATACTCTCCCAGCGATCGAGGGCTTTCACGCCAAGCACTCTTTCCATAAGTGTGTGTTTCGCTCATACCTGATTAACCACGGAGTCTACCCTCCATGATCAGGAGAACACATCTGGAGTACGGGCTCTCAATTTGCGAACTGTACAGTCGCCACTTCACTCACAGTCGACCAGTGAAGAGGTTTCGTAATCAGGTAAGGTAAACTTAACACAGCCTCATCGCTGTTGTCAAATTGCAGAAGGAAGATCTTGTTACACCGTCGTGGAAAATAAGGGCCGACAATGGGTTAAGTGATAGCTGCCATTAGAAGACCGATGAACTCCCTATCATCTACCTTCTTTAGCTCTAAGTATGTGGCAGACAGCATCAGTTACTTTGCAGGCCATTTCTTGAAACTTTTGATGTCGAATTAGGCATAATGCAAGGCACATTCTATGCCAATCATACAAATACTATACTCACCAACCTGTCTTAGGGGAGCTCACGCTGCCCCCCGTTGTATAGCCATCTGCTGGATGTATACTTGTAAAACTGTTCCTTTTGGCTAATAGAGATGAGCACTCCAGCAGCATGCAACAGGAGCCTCCCGGCGCCAGAGAAACTTGGGGCGAACGGAATAATCGCCCCCGTCGCCAAGGTATTCATGCGAGCATCAAATAGTATATGTTTCCTAGACGGCCAGCTCATTAATTATCCACCACAAAAATACGACAATTTCAACAAATTCATGGAAGGAGGAGATAGGGAGTGATTCCGAAATGGAGAAGTCGACGTTCATCGCGGACCCACTCTCGGCGCTTACATGCTCAATTCTGTTTGACCACTTCATCATTCGTCCCGGGCAATAGAAGTCTGCTTGTCCATATGCCGTTCGGAGAGGTGGTATGTGGCTCCCCGGGGAGCGGAAAGTCGACATACTGCTACGGAAAGCACCAGCTCTTCACGGCCCTCAATCGCCCTATCTCCATCGTCAATCTTGACCCAGCAAACGAGAACATCCCATACCCATGCGCCATAGACATCTCCTCCCTCATCACTCTCGACGACGCGATGTCTGCGCACGGACTCGGACCCAACGGCGGGATGCTCTACTGCATGGAATATCTCGAGGAGAACTACGACTGGCTCGAGGAGCGGCTGAGCGAGCTCGACCGTGACTCCTACATTCTCTTCGACCTCCCAGGCCAGGTCGAGCTTAGCACTAACCACGATAGCGTGAAAAACATCATCCACAAGCTCATGAAAGGCAGCTTTCGGGTGCGTGCGCTTGCTACTCTCCGTGCGTGAGCTGACGATGACAAAGGCCGTCGCCGTCAGCTGGCTGCAGTCCACCTCTGTGATGCGCACTACGTGACCGATGCGTCCAAGTATGTCTCTGTCCTCATGCTCTCGCTCCGCGCCATGCTCCACCTCGAGCTGCCGCACATCAATGTCCTTTCAAAGATCGACCTCATACGACAATACGGAGATCTTGGTCAGCATTCCAGCTCCTCGCGCATTTCTCCCCGCTCATGACCTCTCCAGACTTCAATCTCGAATTCTATACTGAAGTGCAGGACCTCTCGTACCTCGAAAATTCTCTCTCATCGTCTTCGCCCCGTTTTGCCGCACTCAATATGGCCATCTGCTCGCTTATCGAGGATTTTGGCCTTGTAGGATTCGAGACACTCGCAGTAGAGGTGAGCCCGCAATCCGAGTAGGAGAATTAACTGTGTATATAGGCCCCCCCTATTTTCACAGGATAAAGAGTCCATGCTGCACCTAACTCGAGTCATTGACAAAGCTACTGGTTGCGTTTTCGTCCCTCCGCCTAGTGCGCCTCAGCCCCCAGGCACTATTGAGTCCCCATCCGACAGCTCCGCTACACGCCGTCCAAATATGCACGCACTCTTCTCAACTGCTGCAGGCCCGATTCATGGTACGCGCAGCGATGTTCGCGATGTTCAGGAGCGTTGGGTCGACGCGCGTGAAGAGTGGGATGACTGGGAGCGTGCAGAGTGGCGCCGCGAGGGACAAGCAGTGCAAGCACAGAAGGAGGTGGCGAAGAAGAGCAGGATAAGAGATAGAGGTATGAATGCGATGACCTGACAGTCCCAATCAACTTAGGAGAGTTACGAAGTACGTATTATTGTATCAGTAGCTCTTCGCTAGCATTGAAGAATGTATCCCTCGATGATGTAACATTATGAGTTGCACTCACTGTACAAAGGTCTTAAACAGTGTGCCAGTGTGGGTAAAGATGAATCCGCTTAATATCAATCCGCATGAAAAAGCGCAGAAATGTTTTTGGTATGTCTTGCATCTTGCTATGTACCTTAGGAAATTATACTGTTCATAGAGCATGCCTTTATGTCTTCCAAATCAGCATGTTCGAAAGACAGGCACTTCGCAAAAAATCAATCAGAACCATGACCGCACCATATGAGCCGCACCGTATGTATAGCGAGAGGCGCTATAACGCCAAGGGCTGCAAACAACGAGGAGCGTACATCTCACCCTTGGACAACTTTGGACTTTAATCCAGCACATGCATTACCCATATGATCATATGCCCATAACGGCAACAGCAAAATTTTCATACCCTGAGGAATTGCTCTTGGCAGGCCGATTTGTGCATCGTTCAAGGCTGAGTAGGTGTACATAGCACAAATTTCTTGAGACGCACCTTACTAGATAGTTTCCGCACACTTGCAAATCGTGAGTAGACGTATCCATTCAAATAGCATATTGGATTCTTGGATGATTTATTCATATTTTTCGAGTCATGGAGAAAGGGCTCACGAAAAACTCATCACAAAGCGGCTGATAAGGGTAGCGGTATCTACCTCATATCGAGTGCGCTTGGTGTAGCGAGTCCGTGACATGACTCGTGACGCGTACTGTGACAAAACGCGTCCTCAGCATTATACGCGTCGCCACCAAATACCGCGATGAGCGCACCCCCGCCCACCGTGCCCTCGGTTCTCTTGCCTGAACTCATTGGCTTTGTACCACAATTCTTGCTAGACGATATCATCAATATCGCCAATGATGCCACGAGACAGACGGTGGATGCGATGGAGGCGTTCCTTGAACGGAGAGACGCAGCGCGTACTGACCCAGTCGACGATTGGAAGAGCACAGAAGAGCTAGAGAAGGGTCTTAACTCATTCCAAACTCTCCTAGAATCACATGTCGATATCGCTTTTGACTTTTTTGAGGCCTGGTCGCTGCGTAACATATTCGCGGTTCCGGCAGACCTTCCGGTCGTCGCCCCGCACCAGAAGGGACTCAATCTCGAGCAACCGGAAGGCAGAGAAGCCGAGTTGATAGACGAGATCAAGGAACTGAGGAAAAAGCTCGAAGCAGTGAGTAGCCGTGGTCTGCTTTGTGATCTATTGACCTCTGAATGCGTTCCAGCATCGGAAACTCCGACGGCTATACACACGCGCAGTGCGGGCCTCTGCTGCTCAACTCGCCCGCTCGCGAAGGCGCCTTGAAAAGCTGTCATTCCTCCGTGCACCTCAGCTACAGGCACTAATCGAGATGCCGAACGAATTTCAAGCCATGTATAATTCTGTCTCGGTACTTCCACCTATGGACGCGTCCCACACGGCGATAGAACCAGTTGCAGTCCCTGAACCTGGCAAGCGTCAATGGGAGACAAATAAGACAGGATACTTGAATTGGGCAGTCGAGCAGCTAATGCAGCGTGCCAAGGAGCAAGCAAAGGGAGAGGGAGTGTTTAGCGAAGGGAGCTCGGCAGTGGGTGCCGCAACAGCTGCTGCATACAGCGTGGCAAGTGCACAGGACGTGAAAGCATTGCTTGAACTCACGGTAAAGAACAATGTTGACGACCCAAACGAACAAGAGAAAGACGCGAGTAGTATGGACAATTTATGATTACTTATGAGTAAATCATAGACAGAACTTCAGTGTGGGATATAAAGGCGTAAAGCTGTTTGTATGAGCGAGCTTCGCAAAAGTTCGACTAGAGAGGATACGGAACGGCGCTTGAATCACGTGAATACAGCTTTTCGGCAATTTACCGGCGCTTGCAGAGAACTATCAACGCCCGCCAGAAGAACGACGACAAGCGATATCCTCAAGCACAAATCATGTCGGTGAGTCTTATCTGTTGCTTGGACGCTGAACGGCCCCAGGAAGTCCCGCATTTGTGAAGGAGATGCATAAAAACGCGGTGTTTGAGGATGGATTGCAGCTCATTTGGATGGATGATGACTGGTGGCGGCAGATGAGGCTGCACGGATTTTGGGACCCGGGCTTGTGTTAGCGGCCGTATTTCTATCTAGTAAGTGCTGAATTGCATCCCAATCCCACAGGCCCCGGAATCAAACTTCAAGCGTTTCGTCGAGGTTGGCCGAGGTGCGTAGTGTGAGGTTTGTTTGGTGCTTGTGTGTGTCTGAACGGTGACAATTTTAGTGGTCCTTCTCAAATCTGGTCCTCATGCGGGCCACATCGCTGTGATTGCAGAAATCATTGATCATAACCGGGTATGCATCGGCGCATTGCCTGGTGTATTTCGTCTTAGGCTAATACCGTCGACCGGATGCGCAGGCAATCGTTGACGGCCCTACGACCGGTGTCCCCCGCCAATCATTCCCCTACCGCCATTTATCCCTTACGCCACTCGCCCTCACCAAACTCCCGCGTGGCGCCGGCTCAGGAGTAATTCAAAAGCAGCTTGAGAAGGAGGCCACCGTCGAGCGGTGGAACAAGTCCTCCTGGGCGCAGAAGCGGGCGGCAATCGAGAAGCGACGGTCACTTAACGACTTCGAGCGTTTCGCCGTTATGCTCGCGAAGAAGGCCCGGAGGGATACTGTGCGCAAGAGCGTTGCAAAGGCTTCGGCATGATGGGTGTTTATTGTCGAGAGCTATCGGGAGTAGTTGAGCGAGCTACGATGGGATAAAATCGAGCTGGGGCGCGGTCTGTATGCGGATGCGTCCCTATGTCATATTATTTGCATTGCCGTCTATGCCCGCCACATGAATATGACATGCAGATCGTCTCTTCGCACTATTTGATTGAGACAGACAAATAGGTTAGTCTAATGTATCAGACGTGACTTCTTTTTCGCCTCTCTATTTGCCCTTCCGCCTCTAGTTCATGCATTGCAGCCGCAGCCCAGCCCGAAATACCATCTTTCTCAAATGCATCTCTCAACCTCTGCTCCGCGTCCGGCCACGACCACTCAATCGACCTGGGTGTTCCATGCGTATGAAGGAGCGACTCCTCAGGAGTGGGATGTGGACCGGTGATTGACGGTAGCCCATCGTCTGGTTCTAGTGGTCTGTGGATCCGAGAAGCAAGAACAGGCATACGAGTCAGGATTAGCTGTCTCATGCGTGTTGCAAACTCTTGTGTCTGCACAGCGAGAGAATGAGCATTTGAGATGAAGGGGTTCATAATACTTACATTTTGAACGTCGAGCGCTGCTTTCACGCCCCAGACTCCCGTACCCGCTACGACACTGACAACTAGCGTAGCGATTCCAAACGCCTTCGCAGAATATAGAGCACCATTGAATTGGTCTGTCGTGAGCATAGGCGCAGTCTCGGTAGTAGAAGACGTGGCTGATGATGCGGGTATAGCGGGACTAGCGACTGCGACTGACGGTGCCGTTCTCCTTCTTGGTGGGGGAGTACGCTGTGCAGGGGTAATTGCTGCAGGAAGGATAACCGTAGCAGTCGTTCGACGGGGCGGGGGCTTGTTATTCGTCAACACTTTACCTAGTGCGGGTGCCCTTTGCCGCCACAGGAGAACGGCTGGAACAGCTAGGGCTGCGGTAGTCAACGCCAGCTAATAGTTCACACTTGTGGATAAACCGAGTTGGGTGTGCTCACAAGGGCATTTAAACGTACCAAAGATATTGGAAGCCATCGCGGTACTGTATTTGTGGTCGATGTACTTAGTCCAAAGACAGGCTTGTATTCCGACTCGTCCTGTCGGTCCCCTGGAATAGTAGCGGAATTGTGTGGTGGAGCATCCTCGTGGGCCATTTTTATGGAAGTGTAGCAGTATGTCCTGGTGTCTGTGAACCAGGAAGAACTTCAGAGCCTAGATACCGCTACGACATGCAAGCCCGGGTCAAGCTATGGGGACAAGGTCTAAGACACGCGCCCACGTGCGATCGACGTTTACTATGTATTCTCTTGTGCGACTATCTTTGCCATGCCACCAAGGCTGATTGCTCAAAAACACAATCTTTGGTTACTGGGGTCTGAAATAACAAGAAAAACCTTCCAAATTTGCCTCGGGTTGGATCTACTGTGCGGCTATATCCTGGAATACACTCGATGGTTAAATAGAAGTTAGGAGAGCGGGGAAATTTTTTTGAGGGGAGGCGTTCAACGTTTAGCGATTCCGTCGTGGCTACTGCTGAGCACTAGACTCTTAGTTTCGTCGTGCGCTCACATCCAGCTTGAGTCAGTACACCAGGAAATCTGAAGCATAGGGCCGGCAGACATCTGACCCTCGAGGCGGTAGTAGTGATCCACAGTCAAATAAATATACTTGCTACAGCCTGAAATGTATTGTGTATACAATAGTGGTGAATTTGTGAGCGGTGCGTTGCAGAGCCTTTCCGTATATCCGATTAGAGCAATCATATTGAACTAAATTTTGAGCTTGGTAGTCGTCCACGGCCGCGTCCTCAGCTGATCAAACCCCTTACTCTCCCATTCACCCATACGTCCTTCAATTCCACGGATTCTATGCCCTTGAGCGCACCCTCCTTCTGTTTCCAATCCCACACGAGCTCACGGGCTTCTACAGGGGGGACGTCGTTATCGCGCGTGCCCACAGTAATGTGCATCCTGTCTTTCACCTCGTGCGGGAGCTGCAAGACAAAATCCATTCCTGTCTGATCGGGATCTGTATCATTGGTTGAGACTGCCAAGTCCAGCACGGTGGCAGCCATAATCCGGTCGTTCCACACCACATGCCCGAGACGGAAGCGGAACAGAGGCGACGATTCCTGTGCATGAAGAGCGTTACACTGTTCCCATAAAGGCTTCTGGTCGGGTAGGTTTCTTGAATGGACAATGGTGATGTGTGGACGTGGGGTGACACGTTTCTTGCTAAGTAGTACATCCCAGAATTTCTTTCCCTCCGAAGGAGTGTCAGCCTCGGCAAGCCTACGCCCGATTACATCCACTAGATCCACCTCAGCCAGAAGGCCAAAGTAACGCACGGCCGGCGCCTTCTTGGTCTTCTCCGCTGTTGGCTTCTTCGTTGTTGGCGCATAGCCACGCGCTACGGCCAGTGCCTCACCCATTTTCTCTTGGTCCGGCTTCGGGACGCCTAGGGTGCGCACACAGGCATCAACCGTGCGTGTGAGGGCGTCCTCAAGCGATTCCTCCCAGTCCATCTCGACCGAAACGTCCACCTCATCGTCGGCAAGTTCATCAGCCCGATTTATGAATTGCCATATGACATCCTCGTGCGCCTTTGTCTCCATGTTCGCGTGCAGGGACTGGTGATTGTCTCCGCGGAATACAACTCGGTCACCGCAAATACGATGGACCGTCGAGAGCGGTTGGTCGAACGACCAATTCAAAGCCATGAGTCGGACTGGTGGATCATAGTCGCGAATTGCGTCTCGCAGCTGCTGGCGATGCTGTTTCAAATGGTTGTTCCTAGCATCGGGATCCGAGATTGAGCTACTGGATATTTAGATACGAAGTACAACCTACTTGTCCGCTATGACTACGTCATGCGTCTTCAACAAGTTTATCACGTTCTTGATGAAGACGGGTGCGGCCTTCTTTATCTTGATATCGTCGCTTTGCGTATGCCCAAAACCGAACAAATAACTTAGTGCGACTGCGATTGATGTCTTACCTGAAAAACGAGTTAGAATACGCAAAACGTGGCATTGGGTGAGCGCGACGCACCAACGCCAGGAACAGCTATAGGCACGATGATTGTCTTGCCAAATTTCTTTTCCTCTCCGGGCTTCTTCTCTTCAGGCGCCTTTTCCATCTCGATTGCGGCCGTGCTCCCGGCTTCAGTTTCTCTCCACTTCAAAAATCGCTGGCGCGTCGCGATGATGCCCTTGCCCCTGGTATAGCCCTCAAATTGACAGCTGTCACGCTTAATCTCGTCAATGACCCAGTTCACGTATAGTTTCGTTTCCGGACGGCGAAGCTTGCTCTTATGCAGGTTTGCATTGCTTATTCCCTTCGCCAGCAACGTCTTGGTTATCTCGCGCCAGTCACGATACATCATGTACGGTTCATCAAACTTGACCTTGAAGAAGAACGATGACCCGGCGCGATATGGCGGCGCTGAAACAGGCTTGCCATCCTCTATCGGTGGCTCGATGACGCGCGTGCGCACCACAAAGCCCTCGAGTGCCTCGCCATTCCACTCGCCGGACTTTCCGACCGCCTCCGTGAACTCCTTGACCTCGGGAATAGACTGCAGGACGAGGGAGTGCGTGACGATGAACCCCCATTCCCGGGCAAATGCATCCACCACGTCCTGATTCATGGTTTTGAATTGCTTCGAGGACTCATTGAGACCATGTAAGTGCAGGCCCGTCTTCTCTGGGCCATAAGGCAGGACATGTTCTTCAAAGGAGTCATCACACAGCTGTGGAAAATAAGAGTCCTCAATTAATTGACCGTGATGTCAATACGTACCTCAGCTACAGCAGTCCAATTCTTAGCCCAGAGCGTCCCAGCAAACTGTTCTTCCGTCTTTCCTGCATCTGCGAGGTGCTTGCGAAGCCATTTCTCGCCAACTTGAGCATGGCTCTCTGCGTCCCCGCTAGCATTAGAATGACCTAGTGCATGCTTCGATGTAACTAACAATTTTGTAGGAGTAAGCGCGGCCATGAATATAATGCACCCGTTCGATTTGAGTGTAAGGGTATACGGTGCACCCGTATGTGTTTTGAGAGATTCCCACTTTCAGTATGATAAAGTGCAATTAGTGTAAGTATCGGTATGGATGACACGATACAATGGTCAGGGGATCATATTCAGGATATAACATTCAGGGAACCGCTTTCCCCGTCACGCTAAAAGAGCTTTTCACGCGACCAAAACCTAGCAGCGTCGTGAACAACGATACATTGAAGGTCGCCGCAAAGCTCAAAGAGTGACAGGGTGCAACCATCCCGCAGAAGATACGTCTAGTTCGCCACCGACTCCCGACCGTCATCGGGCGCCCATGAGATGCGATCGAAAATACATACCGTTGTCCACGGAACTTCGCCAATGTTGAAGAATTTGTCATATCCTCTTGCGACGATCCGGTGTTTTGTACAACTCGCATCCAACTCTTGTGTAAACAAACCGCGGGCGAGGGTCGGAAACGGGGAAGGAACATCATAGTACTTGAACTCGTTCATCTTCCAGCTGTGCACCTTGATGCTGAGATCCGCAGGGGCCGCATACTCGGTTGACTTCACTAGTTTGGGGTTCTTCTTTGAAAGCTTGTGCAGGTCGTCAATAAGCTCGGAGTCCTCTTTTGGAATCGAGGGAGAGATCGTGAACTTCTCCAGTTCCTCTGCGAGCTCAGAGTCCGCCATCTCCACTTGCGATTTGAACTCTCGGGAACAAAGCACAGATCCCCTCTGAAGAGAGCGCGATCGGACGAAATTCAGAGCAAAGCGTAAAGACAGAATGTTGGCAATAAGGAGGGGGGCAGGAGAATAAATCAATCTTGTTTGACTCGACTCAGGACTCGACTAATTTCGCAGCCAGCATTTATGACGATGACAGATATATTTAAGTGTCTGAGATCGATATCCGGAGATCCCCGCTCTTGCGTTTGCATAGATGGCATTATAAGGCATAATGCATGAGTTGATCCTGAGACTCGTTGTACTTACTACTACCGTTCGATTTCCGTTCAATTCCCAGTCACTATTATAACACGACACGAATAGGAGTACCAGTGTTTTCTGATTGTATTACCTATCGAGTTCATGAACCGCTAAGCATAATGTCATTTTAGCAGTATAATTGGCAGGAGGAGACTCAATTGGTCCAAAGCACACCAGTCAACACCGTGATGTTAGAAACGACAAAACGCGTTTCTGCGCAGAAAGGCGTTTTGAGTGCAGAACGCCTCTCGTAAGATTTACGCAGATAAATTTTACGCTCTTAGTCACCAAAATTGATTTGTAGATTGCCATGTAAAGATCGTATTAGCAGACGGGTCGGACATTCTACATGCCCCTATAGCCCATACCTGAACACATCAGAAATGATGCTCATTGAAAGTCACCTGCATTGAAGCAGAGCTTCTGCCCTTATGCGCTTCGTATATCGTATCTGACCGGTAGTACTGCCCTGTCAAGCTGCTCCTCTGGCCGCACCGATCCACATAATTTCAGCCATTTATTTAACGGCTCAAGCTCTAGGAGGGTTGGTAGGAAATCCGAACGATAGGAGATGATCAATCCGGCGCGCACCTCGGTTGGTATTTACAACAACAAGATGTTGACAAGACGAGATACAGTTTGATCTATCACTGTTACCAGAAAATTTTAAGCAGGTGGGTAGACACATTCTTATATGAGCTTTCATGAAGCGTCAGATAAAGCGGACCCCATGAGCCATTCCTCGTGGCGTCCTGTCAATGTCACCCGAACTTAATCCACCAACTCGAATACCCAACCTTCCTGAGCGGGGTTGATCGAGTGGTCTCAAGGTGGTCTCGGGCAACGAACGTACTCCGTGGTTCTCTCGGTGAGTAAATTGTACCAACATGTTGGAGGCGATAAGGATGGTCTGATGTCGAAATGCTGCTCTACTTACTAGCAGCACCGGATCTGCTTCGGGCAAAAACAAACAAGAGATAGTCGGGTAAATCAAAAGTTCGTGAGTCCCAATCACCTGTTGACAGACTCAGCGAGAACAAACGATAGCAGGAAGCCATTGACTGAGGACTAGCCCAGCCATGCGCGGACTTGATATGAGTTGGAGAGGTGCGTATTGGACGCTCAATGGCCACAGATTGCGTATCGATGTTCTGAACTGAAAAGGTTAGCATTCGCCCAGTCCCCAGTCAGACACCTTTCAACGACAGCTGGATCTGAGAGCAAACGAAGCCGACGTTCAGGCGATAAGACTCGACCTCTAGAAGCTCCGGACAGACGCTAGAAAGATGGACTCCAGGCACCAGATCACCGGCACCAGTATCCAGTTGGCTCGGAGTTGACACAATGATAGAGGATTTGACAACATACCTACGAGCACGGAGTGTGTTGGGTGAACGCCGAAAAGCCCGTTAAAATGATACTTAAGTAGAATGATTGTGCCGTCTGCTGCCACTGCCAGGGGTGGCCGTGATCGAGTCGCCGTGCCCTGTGCGGCGTGCGGTATGTAGCAGCCTGGCGCCCGCGTCCCCTAGAGAATTTGACTCACATGTGGAACGTTGAAATCAGCTGTCAGGAAGTCTCCATCAAATGACCAGACTCCAACTAGTCATATCTCACGGAAATTATTGGCCGCGGACACACATGAGATTGTTATCGATGGACCAGCGAGAATATTGGAGGATATATCCACAGGCTCAAGGCAGTTGTTTCGACAGCTGAGGCATGGTGTGGGGCAGGCAGGATGTGGCAGGAGGGGCATCGTGGCCGCTGACATTGGAACGGTGGCGTTGGACGCCAGTGCTCGGCTCTAATTAACCTTATCGGGGCGCTATGGATTTGCCACCGCGGCCGGTGCACCGCGTCCAACTTCTTCTCGAATGCTCGTCTTCGTATGTTCCGAACATTAGTACGACCATCTCATTATGTTTTCACTCGGCTACTAAGCAAGGTATGGCAGTTTCTCAGATCCGTAGTCAAGTCAAGGTAAGACGCTCGCTCGACCCCGGATAATTCTGACCGCGTGAACAGCAAAAGCGAAGACTCCCAGAACATGCGTGTCCATGTGAACAGACAAGATTCAGTCAAATTTAAATCTTTTCTGTAATGAGGACGCGCCTGGTGCGGCGAGCGGGCCCATCGCGGTAAAGAGGCAATGCCTTCGCCCTGGATCTCCGCCATCTGTCAATGTGCCGGCATCAGACACTTGCTACTTCCACCCTAGCTCGCTCGGAGGTCTGCCCAGTCCACGCGCCAGAGAAGCAGCTCGGCCCCATCACCGCGCCAAATCTCTCAGCTTATCGCTCTCCGCGCTCCAGCTATAAACCCGAGGATGCACCCTGTGGGGCGTGAGCCCGCTGTCTCGCTGCGAGCCCGCCTTTCCCCCCCATCCACCAGCATCCACCATGTTTCAATGGAAGTGGCCTGCATTCTATACGTACGTGCAATGAATATTCTCATGTGCTCGTGTGACTCACTTACTGGCCGTTCACTTCCCAGCGCGCCAATGACGCAGGTTGTGCTCGTCGGCATAACATGGTGAGTCGCTGTGGACCCATTCCTCTATCTTGCCTTTCTCATATGATGTACAGCTTCGCCACGGTGGGTATGTTCAATGCAGTCAGTAACTTGGGCGCCGGAGGGCTGGAGAACATCTCGCTCTCCGACACCGCCAACGGTGTCCTATATGGCATGTTTGCGCTTACGGGCTTAGTGAGCGGATCCATCAACAACAGTGCGTATACCGCACCGTATACGTTGTGGCAATGGCTCACACAAGCACAGTAATCGGACCCCGGCTCACACTGTTCTTCGGCACTCTTGGCTATGCGCTCTATGTCGGTGCTCTTTGGTGGTGAGTGTCTTGTGGATGCGCACATGTCTCCGCTGACCCTGACCCTTGTTTTGATAGCTATCAGACTCAAGGCACCAGTTGGTTCCTGATTCTGGCTGGTGCAATTCTTGGTATCACAGCTGCGCTGCTTTGGTCCGCGCAAGGTTCAATTATGATGAGTTATCCACTCGAGAAGGACAAGGGCAAGGCTTTCGCGGTGTTCTGGGCCCTATTCATGTTTGGCTCCTTCATCGGTGCCGTTATCGCCTTTGCAATCAACGTTCGCACTGGGGATCTCGGTTCGGTGTCCACTTCTACGTACATTGTGCGCGGGTGCATCATTGTCAGTGTCTCCATGTCAACTAACTCCTCCTTCAGGCTTTTCTCGTCATCATCTTTATTGGTGTTGCGTCCGTCGTCCTCATCCTCCCACCACATCTCATCGTCCGTGGGGACGGCACTCTTGTCAAGCTGGAGGCAGCCTCCAAACCACATGAAGAACTCGTAGGGATGTGGAAGACACTCAAGAACTGGCGCATCTTGGGTATGATCATCGTGCACACCGGCCTGAACGCAGCCTGACCACATATTCACAGCACTCATGCCAATGTTCTTTGCCTCGAACTACTTCTACGCGTACCAGGGTGCTCTGAACACCGCGCGCTTTGATGGCACCACCCGTGCATTAAACGCTGTGCTAGAGGCCGCAGGAGCGATTATCGGCGCGCTCATGATTGGTTACCTCGTGCTCGACGTTAAATGGGTCAAGCGCCGTACGCGTGGCTACCTCGGACTTGCCACTGTCGTCGTCGTCACGAGTATCGTTTGGGCGTGTGGGCTCTCGTGGCAGACAACATTCGACCGCGCGGAGGCAAAGGTGCTTCCATTGATCAACTACAAGGATGCATCGTACCGCGGCAAGGCGCCGCTGTTCTTCTTCTGTACGTGGTCTGTGGGAAGATGCTCTGCTACTTGCTAATCGATGGCGTATAGATTACTTTGGCGACTCGTGTTACCAGGCCCTCGCGTACTGGATCATGAGTGCGCTGACGAACGACCCGTTCATCCTTGCTCGATACGCTGGTCTTTACAAGGCCATGCAGAGCGCTGCTTCCGCCGGGAGCTACGGGATGGACGCCGTTGCTACCCCGTTCCTGAACGAGATTGTGAGCGAGCCCGTGTCTTGTGGGATTCAGGAGCATCGACTAATGGTGCCCATCATAGCTTGCTAGCTGGATGTTGCTTGTGGTATCGTTCCCGCTTGCGTTCTGGGTTATCCACTCCATCAAGGAGACCAATTACGATGATGAGAAGGCGAGTCTGATTGTTGCGGCTTGGCTTCGATGACTTTTAACGGAAACTTTCGCTAGATGGTGTACGTCGACGACGTCCGCAACGAGACGTTGGAGAAAGGCCCTGAAGCAGATCGCACCTCTATGGACAAAGAGATCGTCGAATCTGAGAGCAAGTCATGATGTCTCGGCCGCAGGACCTCTCGCATCGGCCCCCGCATATAGTCTATATCTTGTCGCAGTTTTACGATTCGGACAATGTCTCATTGACGACGCATTTGTGATGTAACGTATTTTATGTTCAATTGGTATGGGCTCTGGTTGGGACCCTTGGATTTGGTTAGATGTCCGTCCAAGTATAATCAATTCTTATATGTTTGTTGCGCTTTCACCGTGGATATGACAAGGATTACCTACTCTTATCCCAGATGTGCGCAGCGTCTGTCGTGTCAAGTCTTAAAGAGCAAAGTAGATGTTCCTCATTAAATCATGGTGTTAATACAGATCCATATCCGATATGGTGTAGTGGCTAACATTATCGCCTCTCATTTGTGATCGCGATAGCCCGGGGTTCGATTCCCCGTGTCGGAATGAGAGCGCGCAAGTTTTCTGGGCGTTCCTTTTTCCCCTCGAGAACTAGCATAATGTACCAGTCCTGTCCCTGAAGCAAAATTTGAACTCAGTTCATCCACTGCAGCAATGAATTGTGATAGTAATATTCCACGTACTTGAATTCAATCTGACCCTGATTCATGTCAATCACCTCAAGATCTGACTCATGATCAGAAGATGGGGCTCGGTCATCTCATGCCTTCTCACTTCTCACTGTCACAGGCTCCAGTTGGCGCGGCAATTGTTGAAGGTAAGGGCTAAACTGTCATTCTCGAGCTCATCGCCTAAAGGTTTACTCTGTAACAATGGCTGCAACTCCAACAAATTTACGCAAGTAGTAAGCTTCGAACCCAACCAATGTCGACGTACTGCAGACTGGATTACTTGCTGTTCGTCATGTCCATCTGCTTATTGGCCGCGAGCATTCTATCATAACACGAGTGTATCTCGTTGAGCATCTGTGCCTTACCCCTTTGATTTCCGGAGCACGGATCTCGCGTTTATGGTAAGTGTTCAGCAGCAGACTTGTTCTAATGTTATACATGCTTATACTACACGACTGGTTTCTGGCCGCAGAAGACACTCCAACGAATATTCGCACTCGGCATTCTGTCCAATTCCTCTATCGCAGCGTCGAGCAGAGCGTCCATCTCAGCCTCCGACTTGACTATACCGAACCCGCCGGCGTTCAAGATGGGTGTCTTCATTCCTCTCATAACATCTATCAGGTTTTTCCCCATCTCTCCTGCCTCCTCTCCAACACGGCTTGATATTGGGACGACCTTCTCTTCGATGTGGATCGTCGCAAATCCGGCACCACGCAGCATGTCAGGAATTTGGACGGCGCAGTCAGCGACCATGCCCTTCGCCGCGAAGAGAGCGTGGATGAGGGAAGTGGCTTTGGCGGTGACCGGGCCCGCTTCCCAGCGCCCAACTTCTCCCAGCTGCACCCAGCCTCCCGGCACCAGCACCCTATACATCTCGCCGACGGCCAGCTTCCACTCCTCCGCACGCAGTGCGGCGATCAGGAGGCGCTGGTTTATGAGGGTGAACTTGTTCTCCCACTCCAGGGGCAGCTTGGTGATCGTGTTCACGGAGAAGCGGACGTTCCCGCGAGCGGCGACGAGTGCGTTGTCGACGGGAAAGATGCGCGGCTCGATGTCGATGCCTTCGAAGGCGACCGATCGGGGCACGATGTCTCTGCTGATGACGTCGAGCAGCCATGTCCCTGGACGCGGTCAATTCACGCGTCTGTCGTCTCTATTCCAACATCGTCTACTGACCGTTAGCGGTGCCAGACTCCAGGATGCACTCATCCCCACGGAAAGATATGTCAGGGAAGATCAGCCGGTTCCCGAAGATGTTCAGCCAGAGACGGTGCTGGCGAGACAATCTGCTCGATGTGAGTGGGCTGCCGTGGCGCGGGCGAGCGTGCTTACCTTTCCGCCTCTTGAGCGTCTGATGGGAGCACGTACTGTGAACCTGGAAAGGCTTGATATTGTCGCTCTACGTGCTTTATGCGGTCCATAGCATCCCCAGGTGCTGCAGAAATTACTGTCGTGCTCTCCATAGGAAATCAGAACAAGCGGTTTACTTGAGGTTGGGGTTGCACGCAGATGGATAGAAACGCGCGATGGTAGGCTCACTCTGAGAGGAACGCAATCGTTCATATATTCAGCCTCGAGCAGCGGCGGTGCTCTCACTGCATCCCATTTGCGACATGTTTGGGGATGTGCTTGCCCCCGCTCGTCAACTACCGATTACTAAGTGTCATATGTTTACGGTTGCTCTTCATGAAAGGCCGGGGTTAAGTGTCTTGGACATCTGAAACGCCGGTTGGCGGAGATATGGATGCCGCGTTAGTACAGACCGCATTGACTTTATTCACTTCATGATAATTCCGTGAGTAAGTACATGTATCAGGCAAAAATACTTAGCTTGATAATTAGTCAAGCTGTACAAGTACTTACAGTCAGCTGCTTTACGTGGTGATCTGAGAATAGTACTGGTGGTCGAATATGCACCATTAGTTTAGAAGTAGACTTCAATATGCGTTGCGAGCATGGGCAACTGGAGTACGCAAGACGAGTATAGTTGAAAAGATTTAATTAAACAGCCGAGTATGCATAAACGACTCGTGTACATACCGTATCTGGAGAGACTTGCCGAGTCGCGAACAGGTATCTGAGCACACTTTACATGTCAGACATATCAGTGCCCCCTCGGAATAGCACCCTCGGCGTTGTCCCAATTCTTTTCTGGCGAATCCATAAACGTCTCTCATGTTTTGCTGTTGAAGGGGCCAAAGCAGCCCGCGTCGAGTACCATCGTCTTCATGACCACTTCCATCATTCCAGACTCAAGCTCCACGTGGAGGTCAAAGTTAGCCACTCGGGGCATGTTTGTGCGAGAGGTGAGCAAGGGCCCAGATGTGCCGAACTTGGTCGACAGTTCCGGGGGTCGATCCAGAAAACCTTGGGCTATCCTCTAGATCGCGCCACAATTTTATCAGGTTGTCGTCAACTATTCATAATTAAATTGAATGAAGACACAGCCAGGAGACCACCGCGGCTGCTCATGAATGATATGGGTCTCAAGGCTCCAACTTTGCCTGGTTGGATTGCACGCAGTTGATCCCGATGCAGATCGCGGGGAAGCTGTCTAGCAGCGAGAGTGACTCTCGCATTCGGGCCCGTACAAGCGCTGGGAAAGTGTGCTGGGCAGGCCACCCCCGCGGGCTAGTCGAGTCAGGACGGCCATGGCGACGCGTCTTTCGACAGGCAAGGCCAGAAATGCGTCCTCCGCAGCCCACAAAGGGCGAGGGAGGAAGGCGCCGTCGGTCGACACCAACCCGCTCTCGTACGACCGCACCGACCCGTTCACCGCGCTCAATGTCCTGCGCACCCTCCTCGCGTCGCTGCCCTCGCGCATCGGCGGCTGCCAGTTCAGGCTCTCTGCGGAGGAGCACCGGCTGTCCATGCACCTGCTCACCATCGTCGAGCCCTTCGTTGGGCTCGAGCCGTCCCGCCGCACCCTCGAGCGCCAGCCGACGGAGATCCTCGACGCGATCGTCTTTCATCTTGATTCCAAGCGCGACCTGCTCGCCCTCGCGCTCTCGTGTCGCCGCCTGCATACCATTATATTCCCCAGGCACTATGATTATCGCGACGTTCGCTGCAAAGTGAGCTCCCTCAGCGTCTGGAATCACCTTATCGTCCACCGCGCCCTCGCGCGCAATGTCCGCCGCCTCGAGATCCTCGACGAGAGGTCCACCGAGGCCCTGTCGGTCCCGTCCGACATCCTCGTTTCTGAAACAGACTTGGAGTCGACGGATGACGAGCTCGCGATGCATACCAAGCAGGAGCGCTACCTGGTCTCTGCCCTGTCGCGCATGTCCGCCCTGCATTCATTCGTCTGGTCGTGCAACCATTCCCCTATATCCATAGATAATATATGGCCGATCCTCTTGAGGTGCCAGACTCTGAAACAGGTTGGCATCAACGACAACTTGATATTCACCCCCGTCGCCCTTGCTGGACCCGACAGTGGGCGCAAGCGTCAGCTCATTGTGAGTCTTTCACAGCAGAGCTACCAGACTTGCAATTGATCGCACAACAGATGCCCGCGCTGAAGATGATCAGCCTTCAGTCCACCAAGCACGCGTACGGCGCATCAAAAAACCCTGACATGTCAAGGATATCCTCCATGCTCACCAATTGTCCAATTCTAGAGGTATGCAGCCTGGAGCCCTTGTGCGAAGACCGTTTGCTTATATCATTCAGTCTTTGGACATCGGTTATACCCCCCGCAGGAATCCAGGCTTTTTCAACCCCGTAATGGACGATTTCTTGCTTTGCGGGCGTTGGCCGCATTTGCGCTCCTTGTCACTCTCCAATCTCTGGTGTTCTCCGCATGCTGGTTTTGATGCAACCGCGACCTTCCTCTTCGCTCATTCACAGCTGGAGACACTTCACCTTGATATTTCATTCGGTGCAGGAGCCCCAGGGGGAGCGGCGCCCCGTCGGCCTTTCATGCTCCCACCGAACTCGCTGCCGCGGTTGCGTGAGCTCCGGGCTAGCAAGGAAATTGCAAATGCAGTGTTGGAATGCCCCTGTGATGCCCCTGGCGGCCGCCCACTGGAGACAATCAAGGGCGTCCGTCTGAGCGGTTCGACATGGGACCAGGTGTTCTTCGCCAACCTACGCATCTTTGGCGCGAGCCTCAAGCGTCTCGAGCTGGCGGGCTGGAACGAGATGGACGACATCAAGCGTCTTGTCGAATGCGTGCCGCAGCTGGCGTGGCTCGACATCGGCAAGCGTGCAGGCTCGGGAGTGACGAATGCGGTGCTGCAGGCTCACACGAGCAAGCCCGCGCCGCTGATCACCACCAATTTCGTACGTCCGCACGCTCGCCTCGTCTGCCTGTGTATTGAATGCCGCTCGGCGCACAGGTCGAGTGGGCTGCGCTGCTCGCGAACATGTCCAATCTCGCGACGTTCCACGGTGCCCGCTTCTTCTACGAGGTCGCCTCGACGTCGACGGCAGCAGTCCCGCTCAGTATTTCCGATCGCAGCCGGGTACGCAAGAACGACGAGGTCGCGTCGATGCTCGCGTGGAAGTGCCCGAAACTCAGGAGGCTCGACCATTGGGAGGAGGGGTCGGGCAAGGTCATTGTCTTGCTCAGAGACGGGGACAAGGTACGTTACGAAGTCAGGCGCGTCAAGGCTTAAGATTATATCAAAAATTCTGGGAAATATGCAAGAGAATATTTCCGGGTCCCGGTGTTATACTAAAGTTGTTTGGAAGGATATCAGAGACATGAGTGTATGCGCAATACCACTGTTCGTTTACTTTGGGAGTAGATAGATGAAACATACGGTGGTTCTGTGGGTTATGTTTTAAGATAGGAACAGAGGAATGACTGTCTTGCACCGCGGATAGTAAGCTCACGGAAGTTTCTCAGCCAAGTAGGTGGCCAAGATTTATGCAGATCCGAGCCTCGCGATTTGCTCGCGATTGCCGCAGGACGATCGAAACACGGGCACGTGCTCTCCCAATCCCGGTCGGCAAGCGGGCCCAACGTTGCTCTCAGGGTTCAGCAGTTCTCTCCACACCATCGCCCTCGCACCTATCGTCTTCCGCTTTTCAGCTCTGGCCAACCGCAGCGCCATACCATTCTAAAAACCCACTCTTGGGAAAGGCTGTTTTCAGCATTTAGACCGGCGATATATGTCTGAATTCCCATTGAGTATTGCCCCTCAAGATGACGGCTCCGGTGTAGTCCCTGCGCCAACGGAGGCCCCAGAGCCTGCGCCCATCACTGATAACGAGGTTGGAGAGTACCGCGAGCAGGATCGTTTCCTTCCGGTGCGTGTCATGTATTCATTGCACGGAGTGCGCACTTCACGCGACCCGTAGATTGCGAACGTCTCGCGTATCATGAAGTCCGCTGTGCCGGGCACAGCAAAGATCTCCCGGGAGGCAAAGGAGTGTGTGCAAGAGTGCGTCTCCGAGTTCATCAGCTTCATCACGTCCGAGGCGGCGGAAAAATGCCAGCTCGAAAAGCGCAAGACGATCGGCGGCGAGGACATTCTCTACGCCATGGTCACGCTCGGCTTCGAAAACTACGCGGAGACGCTCAAGATCCATTTAGCAAAGCTGCGCCAGGTTGGTATTAGCATCCCTGTGTCGTCGTTTGTGCCGCCATCGTCGATTGACGTCCTGGCGAACAGCACCAAACTTCTGGAAACGACAAGCGTCCCGGAGACGGAGGGGACGTCCCAGCTGAGGAGTCATAAGACTTGCGGACACCGGACAGTAACTTCTACACGACCAGGGGCTGTAAGCTTGTGTACTTCTCCTTATACTAGATTGAACCCCGTATTTTATCGAGCTCATACACTCGGTGGGGGTTCTGTATATCGTCCAATTACCCGGAAATTTTGTGACAATTCAGTAGCACCGAGCGCTGAGATGGTCGTCATATACGCGGTGAATGCCGCCGAAATTGAGTACCAAATAGCAGAATGTATGCGGGCTTTGGTAGCGACTGCGGGCGCCTAATACCGCCATCATTCTCTATACCACTACTCTCGTGTTCCTGCTTCTGCATCTATATATCTTGCTGCATTGTGAAGACTTTCGAAGTCCGTCGTGCCATCGTCAACATTTGCGCCAGTCAAGCCAGTGAATGCAAGTGGATACTGGTTCCAACCGAATTTAGTGCGGAATTGCTGAACCACTGGAGCGTTGATTCAGCTGAAGCAGCCCACAAACCGTGCTATCCTAGGTCAAACCATTTTAGAGTTGGACAGGAAGCCGCGCACGCAAATCAATAACCATTTGGGAACGTAGTGGTCGTCGGGAGGCATCATGGATGATGAGACGGCCGAAATTGAACTGGTATGGCGCACACATCGTAGTAGCGCATTCACGCACTTGACGATGTTTCAGCTCGAGCAGAATCTCAACAAGACCCGTCAAATATCTCAACGCATGACCAGTACGCACCCCTTCCTTTCTCCGCTGCCTCTTGTAGCACACCCTCGCAGCAATTCTTTCTAGCTTCGACGCCCGGCTGGTCAAACTTGAAAAATCCATCCTCCCGCTCTATACCTCCACGCAGCAACTAACGCGGCGGGCAAGGAGTAAGTCTGGGCTGCATCGAGCGTGTCCACCTCTGAAGTTATGGGTAGATATCGAGAGTGCGCTGATGAAGATCGACGAAATTGCCAGCTATCAGGAGGGCATTGCTGCAGAAGAGGCTCTCATCTTGCGAGGGTAAGTGCATTCTCATTCCCATACTCACTCGTTGTCACAAGTCGGTTCTACAGCCCACAGCCAGGACAGCTTGAGGAGTACATGGAGGTTCTACAGCGGATGAATGCGACGATCGCGTTCGGCAACCTAGATGGCAGCGTTCGTGATACAGTAAGCATATATTCTAGTTTAGTCGAAGTGCCTCTGAACACAAATACGATAGGCACGAATCATCGAGACAGGGGCGAAGAAGCTGATTCAACTATATACAAAGCAGGTCGCAGAAGCGTCCTCTGGCTCGCCCATCAATGGCCCTGACTTTGAGCCGATGCCCTTCCCCTCTGCCACACTCGACGCACTACGTCCCCTTGTCGAATTTCTACGTACCTTGCCTCTTCCGCCCACACATCCATCACATCCCGCTGCGCCGGCTATCCAAGCTGCGCTGAAGGAAGCCCAGAAGGGCTACGGTGACATGCGTGGGTCCTGGTTGCGGAAATGTCTGGAAATCTATGGCAAGCGGGTCGCCGAGCGCGCAGGGACCATCGATGGTGTCTCTGCCGGACGAGAGTTCGGTACATTCCTCGAAAACATCCTGAATGTAGCGGAGGTGCGTTTCTGTATTTACTGCCAGGCGAAATCCTCATAAAAATATCTAGGAAGAATACGGCCTCCTCGCAGTACTCGTTCCGTTGCCGTCCGCTGCGAACATTGCGTCTACCTACAATACCCTTATTACCCCTCTCGTGTCTCTCTTCTCGTCAACTTTGTCATCTCTCAGTACGCAAGTCAAACGCTCACTGCACAAATATACCCTCCTAGCGCTGTCGCTATTTTCATGCTTAACGTCCCACCAGACCCAATGGGACGAAGTCATGTGCCGCCCGGGCAATCGCAATGAGAACGAACTGAAAGAGGGCTTACAGGGCATTCGCGCAACGTGCCAAAGGAGCTTTCCGGAGTTTCTCGCGGACATCAAGATTGCCGCGTCGAGTAACCGTGGCGAGTTGAGCACCGGTGTCATGGATGTCACGCAAACAGTAAGTTCTTTGACTGGCTACGAGTGACCGTCAATCATTGCTCGCATATCAATAGACTGTCGAGTATTTGGAGCGGCTGCCAGAGATACGCGAAGCTGTGATAGCAGTGCTGCAGACCCTCGGCGATGGAAATTGGAAGATGGGCGAAGGCGCGCAAGTAGGCAAATCCGGGCGATCGACTGAGACTGACAATCAGCGCATCCTCGAACACTTCGTCTGTGAGTTGCGCGCGGTGGCTTACGGTCTCCTGCTTACTTAGGGAACAGACGACGTGATCAGCATGATTCTCGGCACACTGCAGACGATGTCACGATCAAACAGGCGGCCAGCGTTTGGCTCGATCTTTCTCCTCAACAACGTATCCTACCTCCTCTCGCATCTGCTCCTGCGGCCGAAATCGCCCGAGATACCTGCGTTGTTGTCGAAGCCCGCACAAGACATGCTGCAGTCGAACTTCCGCACCGCGAAGGCGGCATATTTTGACTCGAACTTCTCGCCGCTGCTTCAGACTCTAGCAGACGACAAAGACAAGAGCAAGAGCGCGACCAAGGAGAAGTTTACGCGCTTCTTTGACCTCTTTGACGAGGTGACTGAGAGGCACCAACTAGCTCGGGTGCTCCACGAGGACGATGAGGGGAGAAACACGGTCTCAGAAGAGGCTGTGAAGCTTGTTGTACCGTCTCTGCAGCGATTTATCCAGCGGAACCTTGGTAAAGACTTTAGCAAGAGTAAGCGACTATATATCTAAACTCGGGAGAGTGCTGATCTTGCGTCGTGAACAGATCCAAAGAAATGTAAGCATGCATATCACTGTATACGAATATGAGTCTCATGATCCATGTCAGACATCAAGATGTCTGCGGATGAGGTGGAATCACTCATCAAGATGTTTTACCTGTGAGTTCAATACCCTCCTCATCGATTAGATACTTATACTTTGATTAGGGAGACCAATAGTGCTGTATTGCCTCCAGCTGAGCAGGCAACCAATAATCTGCTGATCCAAGCTGGCTGGAGCAGGTGATTGTAATGATGAATACATGTTGTAAAACTACATGGATGATTTTGAGTTGTCTCACTGTACAATGCATGATTGTGGCTTATGTATAGACAGGAAAGCATGAGTAAGATAATGTGCGCTAATCTGATTCTGCTTCAGCATCTGATTGAGTGGTTGCAGTATTACCCCAGAACTTCTTTCCATAATCAAAGAACAACTCCTGGCCTCTCTTCACCTTTTTTGCTGGAATATTGTCAGATCTAGTGCTGCTTATATTGAGAAATGAGATCTCACCAGTATAAAAAATTATCCTATGTTCACCATTGACATACAGTGCTGGGTATAATGTGTTAGCAGGTAATTTATAAAGACTAGCAGTTACATACCCCTTGCATATACATTGGCCTTACTTCCAGTTGCATGATTGATATATCGTGTTTCATTGCCGACAGTAGCAGCATCTAGAATCTGCTTCATGTTCAGGTCAAAGGTATAATTCAGCTTGCGATGTCTGTTGAAATAAGCTGAGTATATTATACAAAGATGAAAATTAGTGTACCTGGCAGCATCCTCAGTCACATAAATCTTCTCAATATTCTCTGCAATGTATTCTGAAATTAGGTGAGCCACATCATTCCTAACAAGAACATAAGTAAAAATCACCTCCAATGGCAGTATTTTCTGCTAGATATGAGCAGGCAAATGTACCTAGTCCATGAATTCCAGATTTTACTTCCAAGAGCTATTTGAAAATGAGAAAGTGCAGATTTTATTTAGATATGTATACTCACAGGATACAGCCCAATTTGTGATACAATGTTATGACACTTATGTTTATGCAAGGTTTTCTCATTGTCTATTGCATTGCCTGTAGTAGCTTGAATTTACACAGCTTTGAATGTATAATGTCAATATACCTTTTCTAAACATTGAAACTGTAAATAAATATGATCTGATAATGCAAATTTGCATACTTTTCATGCTTCAGGACACAAACTCCTGGAGTACACTCCCTGCCTTTTTTTCTACAACCACAATTGGTCTTCACACCACATCTATTGTATGGGTGTCTACAGCCTCTTGATCGTAAAGCACCTAAATTTTCAAGTTGAGTTTGTACTAGTAGTGGATCCCAAAACCTCATTACATACATTTATCATCACATCTACAACCTGGTCTGCAATGCAGCCAAAATTCAGCACATAAGCAATCTGCTTGCTTATTGCATGGTCCAGGATGGCTGCAAAAATCAGATCTAGAATTACCTAAGTAAATAATCCTCAGATATTACATTTTTAAACTTACAGAGTACATTTATCTGCCCTTCCATCATCCACTACAAAAAGTCAAATATCAGAATGAGTAAATTTTCAACATGACCTACAAAATAACTGTGGTTTCCAAGGTTGAGCTCTTTCTGCTAATTGCTCACCAGGACCCACATCTTGTCTTGCTACATACACCTTGAATAGCAAAAGTAAAAATTATAGATAATAATGCAGCACCAGATTAAGACAAACCTTATAGCATGAAACTCTACAAATCTGTGCTAATACACAAGGCATCTCATCTGGAAACATATATAGAAGGTTCTCAATTGCTTCTTCTCTTTGAGAACTGTTGTCATCATCATCCTGCAAGTACTCAGATAAATAGTGCACTTGAATCTACCTCGAATACATACCACATCATGCAATATAAAGCACTCAGGTCCACAGGGAGCCTGGACTCTTTGTCTGAGGTCTTGATTGCTAATCTCTGGTGCTCTCTGAAATAAGGGTGGACTTGGCTCTTCTACATCCATTTATCAGTTGTTTCTGCACCTTTCAAATGTTGAAGTTTGAAAAGCTTACTGTGAGTCATGCAATGAATTTCAATGCAATTCATGCTAGGGCAGAAAACATCAACAGCCTCATTCACATCAAACAGAAAGTTTGTTTCAACAGGTGGTGGTGGAGGCAGAACATCTGCATCTGTTTTCCACTGGAGTAAATCACTTTACATACAAATTATCAATAGAAATGTCATGGTAAGAAACTTGACAATAAGGAGCATACCGCTGCTTCATTTTCCAGAGAAGCCCATTATGACTTTTGACTGGCAAGAAGATCTTTTCCCTCAAGCTATCAATCTTCTCATAAGTATATGAATGCTCTGATACAAGCAGCTTCACAGCTTCAAGCATGATTAAGTGAGCTGCAATAGCACTATATATCAACACATATTTGCAAACTGCAAAACATCATGTCTTACAATCATTATCAGTCCACCTGTTTTGCCAGGCAGTCTCCCTGAACTGTGCAAGGTAACCCCTCTGGTCAAAACCCTCATCAGCATATGGTATGAATGTTGCTATATTGCCCAAGCTTTTGTCAGCCTTGATAGCCCGCATGGATGGAGTACAAGCCTCATATTTAGGATGCGGTACGATTCGCGAAGCAGGAATGCACTCTTCAGTACAAGTGAGTGTCATCTCATCCTTGCCATCATAATCAGTGACGGAGAAGGAGAGAGGGTCGTCATCAGCGATCATATCATCTGACTCCTCCGCTCGTGGCAGGATAATGGGCGCTGTGAAACGAGGGTAGGCAGGCGCAAGCTCCTTGAGGCGAGAATCACACCAGGCCGGCTCCCATTGATAAAATTCAGTCCACGTATCCCGGTAAACAGCAAGGATCTCCTTGCGGGTCTCTTGCGATTCGTGGTTCTGTTCGACTAAGCGTCGATGAATAGCAAGGGTGGCATCGTCAGCTCCCTCAAGTTCCAAGTCGTGCGCGTCCATGCCTTGAAAGTAGGAGATTAGCCGAAATCAGGAGCAAATCGCCAGAGCAGGCGATAGTACTTTGGAAAACCAGCCGTACAGATGAGTGCAGGCTGTCCACTCAGTCCAAGTCTGGTAGACTTATTAGAAATATCAGGACTCCACAGTGTAAACATTCGAGGATAGGTCACTAACGGGCACAGCGAGGATAGTTCGTGGATGTTATGGGTACAGCGAAAGCTGCGAGTCTACGAGGACCGCACACTGAATCAAAAGAGGTCGACAAGTAAAAATGCTCACAAAGCCTAGGAAACGTACCGTCCTCTAATACCGCAGACAACACCGTCGAACGCGAATTCAAGATGCTCAAGATGAACTTAGATTAGACCGTTCACCGCAAGTCGAACGACTCGAGATCGACATGCCACAACCACGTGGGACTAGGGATCGCCAGACTCGGCCTCATCATTTGAGCCACGTAAAAATTCATCTCAGAGACATAGGATCAAAACCCATCCATCCAAAATGGTCGCATAGCATATCTCAGCTAATGAGTATATGCCCAACTAGAAAGGAGGAAAATGGTTATGTACAGTAAGCCAAACCCATGCGAAAGACTCAAATACAAACGACAGACGGACACAGGCCGGAGCTCACTCGTCTGAAGCATAATCTACCTGCAAGTGTACTTCCACACCAGTTCACCTCCCAGAATCCATGTGAGGCTCAGTATATCCCATCGCCAATATCCAGCTAAGGACAACCGCCACGGCGCGTGATACAGGCAGTTTCTGAGCCATTGTATCATGTATGCAGGACCAAGCGGTCGACTAATACGGTATAAGCCACAGAAGCTCAACTATAGTCTGTCGATTCGTCAGTCGAATCGAGCAGACTGGAGAACCAGCATTCAGCGAAACTTCGACCACGTAAGGACGACAACTTACTTATATTGTTTCATAAGTGAACATTCGCCGCCGTTTTCCAGATCAATGTTGTACGAATAGAAATATCCTTCTGATGAGATCACCATCACTTGGGGCATAGTCCTGATCAAGAAAGGGGTTCACTTGACTGAAATAACAGAAGCGTTAGACTTACCCGCTCAGGGCGACGATACATCGCGCACCACTTGTTGGGAGCCTAAGGAACGCAAAGTCTCGCGACGGCTCCCACATCTCCGTCAGTGTATTTGGTAAGTATCCCCCGACAGAGGATGTAATGTTCTTCGTCAAGTGCATCGATTTTCGTCGTAAACTCGAACTGCATTTGAACGTGTATCAGCGCCCCGATTGAACATAACCCAATATGTCAGAACGCTCACGATACGCTTCCGTTCCGCTTCTTGTCCACGTATGCATCATACCCTCCATCCAGGTTGTGCGTGCCCTCCCGGCTGTCCACTGACTCCGAAGGGCTGGACGGAGTCCTCCCACTCGACCCTGACCCTGCCGACTTCTGTTGGCCAAGCTTGAAAATATGCACCGTATCATGGGCAGAACTAACTGCGAGTAGCGTCGAGACGAGATTGAAGTTGATCGAGTGTATTCGCGCCTCGCGAGTGCCTCTGCGAAACTGGTAAAGCTTTTCCGCACCAGGAATGCTCCACACGCGGATGACAGTGCCCTTGTCGGATGCAGTCGCGAGCAGGGTCCCGGTCGAGTTGATCGAGAGAAAAGAGATGGGCGATTTATGCGCCTGAATGACATTCGCAACGGTCAGGGAGCGAGTCGAGAATATGAGCACATCTCCAGTCTGTTGAGCGGGCGTCGATGGGGTGGAAGGCTGTGCGGAGGGCTGGGTCAGGGGAGATGTTGGCGAGGGGACAGGAGATGGATAGGCGAGATAGGAGTTTTCGGCGGATGGTGAGAGGGCGACGATAGCTACAGGTTCCAGCGGAGAGATGAGTCATTTGTCGCCCTGGTGTATGTGAACGTACCGTCAGGGTTCGGGGTCGTCTCTATTACGTGCATGAGTCGCATATTCGAGATGTCGTAGATGTAGATCTCAACCTCGAGCACAATGACCAGTGTCTTACGATTCAACTTGACAGCAAGGATAGAAGAAGGAAAGAGGAGCTCGCAGATCATAGACTGTCTCTGCATATGCGGACATGCGTGTAAATAAAGCAGAGTTGGACAATCGGTAAGGATACACAGTGGGGGGCACACATACCTTTGTGTTCACAATCTGGAGCTTCCGGGGACTGGACTGTGGTTGGTCTGCAGCACCCACTAGCGCAATGAGCGATGTGCAGAACAGCATCTCCACGATCCCCCGCGCGCCATCACCTACAGTTCGGACCAGGAGTTGACCACGCAGTGCCTGATGAGAAGAAGGGACGTACTCTGGGTATACACCCTTCCGAACGGGTCACAGTTCGTGATGCTGTAGCCTTTCCGCGTGCCGACGGATATACACCTACGACTATGAGCAAGAGCATGGAAGGGTGCAGGGCTGGCTCACGTAAAGTCCTGGTTGAAGTTCGCAAAGAGCATATTCGAGTTGACACGTTCCGCCATGATGGACGCAGCGGCGGAGGTGGTCAAGCCCACTGCCAGGACCGAGGAGTCCGTGCCCGCAGAATCACGCTTTCTGTGACTACAGCGGCGTGACACGCCAGATGTCACGCTAGGATGAATTCACTTCGTGCAGAGGTTAAGCAGAGGCGAATGTATTTGGAAGTAGTAGACTGCAGAGGTATACTAGGAGATCCGTACAGGTACATCCATGTAGGTATAGATGAAAAATAAATCCAAATCCGCCGCTCCTGAGCGAGATTTCTATAAAGTGCAGCCACTTCGGCGGCACTGTATCCAAGCTGAGTCCAGGCAATCATTCATCACCCCTTCTCGCCAGGAATACTCCCATATCACTCTTTGTGCGCTGCACTCCGCGGAGGCCTACGCTGGGGAACCCGTCCTCTGGGACTTTCGCCTCTTGCGCATGCGCATGCGAGAGCGCGAGATCCAGCGTGCCTCCCGGGAAGCCTTCGAACGCGCTCTCCTCGTGGGGTGCGAATTCCGTCTGATTTGCCGGGGGCGATGAGAGCGACGTAGATTGCGACGTCGCCGATAGCGTTTCGTACTGCTTGGACGACACAGATTTTATAAGAGTTGACCGTCGTTTTTTCTGCCTTGGGGCCTCCGGGTTAGTGGGAAGTGGGGAAATGGGGGGTGGCTGATGTTGTGAAAGATAGTGGTGGTTGTACTGTGACGGATCCGCGTTGGAGTTTGATCCAGACGTGCGCGAGCGCGAGTCTGAACCGCCAGATGATGCACCGTGAGGCGTGTGATGGGCATACGACTCGCCGCCAAAATCCGCACCATCCGCCTCTGCATCATCCTCAAGGATGAGTGGCTGGCCCTGCGTAAACGTCCCAAAATCCTCTGAAAATGGCGAGCTGGTCGTCGAGATTGAGCCGATACTCGCATGGTGTCCGTGTGACGCGTGCTGCCCACTTCCCTGAGGGGTGGTTGAGCTACAGATCGCCTGAGGGACTGCGTGTCGTGTACTCACTGGGAAACCTTCAAAGCCCTGCTCCTGGCCCGGCTGCAGACCCATCGCCATGGCCAGTGCCATGCGCTTAAGCTCCTTCCTTTCCCTTCTCAGCCGTCGACGCTCCTCTTTCGCCTTCCTCTGCTCTTCTTCCGCAGCTGCGGTGGCGGCAGCCAGGCGCGCGACGGATGCCTCGTCCAGGGCAGACGCATCGAGAGGCGCGGCATCCGAGTCGAGCGTGGACGAAGACGAGATGGTCCGCGCACGCGTACCTGAGCGACTGTGCCCCCCACCTTCGTCGTCGGACTCGGGAAGGTGGATCGGCTGCCGGCCAAACAAGTCGTATCCGAAGACCCTGATGCCTTTGGGAGTACGTTTCCGTTTCTTCCGCCGTCGTTCGTCGCCGAGATTTGAATGTAAAGAGAGGGTCTCAGCATCCCCCGAGTCCGAGTCAGCCAACAAGCCCTCGAGCTCGTCAGGGCGCGCTCGCGGAAGTGGCTCGTGCGGATGATCGTCGCGGTCGCTGGATGGGAAGCAGTACAGACATGACGAGAGTGCTGCTCGCAGGCCATCTGCCCACGAGAACTGCAAAGTCGTCATTGCGGTCAGAGCATAAACAACGTGGATTTGACCAAGACTAGAAGCTGCGCTGGACAGTCAAAAGATATAAGCAGTCGAGTCGCAGACCGCTCAACCCGGTACACGTGTTTCCGGCGCGTCCGGCCTATAAATTTCCGCACAAATACCAGAAACAGCTGAATTTCGACTCGGGGAAGAGATACCAATGCTCATCCCAAAGCATATATAAATCGAGAAGCAGTCCGTTGAGACAATCATCCTCATGATCGACACATGATGCTGAATCTCATATAATACTCGAATGTGACCTTGTTCAAGTTTGACCGAAATAATGTACATCGGGTCGCAAGTCCGCAATCACTGTTAATACATCCAAACCGACTTACGCATGTAGAAATTATTGAAACGAATTTGGTTTATTTCCTACACAAGGTGTTTGTATCTTACACGTACACGCGCTGATTTTGTGCTCATACCATGAGTCCGGAATATCAAAGCTCATCCAACCCTCTCTTTGCCAGCTCTTCCTGGAACTCGTCGTTCCATCCCTTTCGAATGGACATCTTACGTCCGTATGCGTCTGCCGGGTGGGACGGGACAAGCTGATTGAGGACAGCGGCAATGTCGGTCGGAGTGATGCTGTACTTGGCGCCTGTAGCGGGGATACCAATGCGCTCAAAGATGGCTGGCAGCTCAGGAGCGCCGACCGTTGGATGCTTTGAATGCGGATGCTCCGAATGCAAAGCAGGGCCACGCTCCTGGTTCAGCAGAGTCCAGTCTGCGTATATGCTGCGCCCCAGTGTCATGCTTCCTGTTGCCAGCGGGTCACCGAGGCCGGTTAAAAGTCCGGGGCCCGAGGCATCGACAGGGCGAGGGTCCCTGTAGATGGTACATGGGAAGGTGTGACCGGCAGCGAAGAACGTCGGCTGGTGATCTGCATTGAACGGCTGCATCGCAAGCTCGCGTGTCGTATCGGCCACGGCTATCAAGCCACTCAACAGGCCAGCCTCCTTCGGAAGAGTCTTCTCTAGGCTCAGCGTGACACTAGCGGAGAGCTGGGCATTAGGAGCACAGAGCAGCATATGGTCAACGTGCTTCTGCTCTTCCGTACCATAGAGGTAGAACGGCATGAGCTCTGGATAGGTCCTATCAAGCGAACTTGGGGCGATGGACCGGTTAATGACGACCTCAATATTTGTGAGTTCGGCTCTGGCAACCAAGCACCCGGGAACCAGTGTACTGAGATAGCAAAGAGTCACACCAAATGCATTTGGATAGCATAAAGGTCAACGCACTTAAGGCCCGTGTACACCGACACCATGCAGGACCCATTGGACAGGATGTCCGAAAGCAGAGCCGTGTCTGTGGTCAAAGTAAACAGCGCCGCCGGATCGACTTTGAGTGCTTCAATATACAACGTCATGACGTCGTCGGGGAGTTGAGCTGTCAAAATCACTTGCTGGCGGTAGCTTCCGATGTTGAATCCCGACATGTACACAAGATAGAGCTTGTCAGTTCCTTGCATGACAAACGAGTGTTGGGCGGGGACAGGTATAATACGAGCGTAACATTCCTGAAACACTGCATATTGGCCATAGCGAAAGGACAACTATATGCAAACGGACCTGGATCTCATCAAGCGCTGCTTGTTTGAAAGTGTCGGCGAGGCTCTTCACCAAATTGTGTGCAGTGGGGAAGGGCGACATGGCTACCAGGGTCATGATATAAAGATCTCCATCACCCTTTAATCCAAGGCGTTCCTTGAACTTGTCCAAAGCCACGCCGTACGTCTTCTGCTCCAGAATCGACGACCCAACGATAAGCTCACGTGTGTGAGGATCATCTGTGCGCTTGGTGACGGAGAATCTCTCGAACAGACGACGGTTCAAGAAACTGGCCTCCGTGACATCCTCGTTGACCTTCCCGCCTATATGGAAATTGCACGCAAAGACATCGACGATGAGGTCGGGCCCTAATTCCGAGATCTTCCGCATGGTTTCCGGGTTTTCGAAGATCTCGCTGTTTGGCTTGTTAACGATGTTGTCGAGTATATACCTTTCCTCCTTCTCAACTTCGCATGGAGGGAGGCCTTTCTGCTCAGAGGGGAGCATGACCAAAGTCTTGACGATCAGGTTCGGCTCATCGAGTGTCATCGTCGCCCAGTTACAATATAACTAACAATGGTATGTCAAAAATGATCACGTCCTACCACAGAAAGCGGATATACCTTCACAGACGTGAACATAGCTTCTCCGAGAAGAGACCCATAGCCTCGGTGGTGAAGACCAATGGCATGGTGCGCGAGCCACACAGCAGTAGCCGCAGCGCCTGGTTTACTGTATGCATGGTGAACAAAAATCCACCAACAAGGTACAGCAGACCAACCTTCCCTCCACCCCATAAGTCCCAACGCTGTCAGTATCGGCGGTTGTGTTGATGTACGCTGCCGTCATGGTGACCATAAAGCGCAGACGTTCGTCCCTATAACACAAGCTACCAGCAGGATAAGGCGCAAAACCGGCCTTGTGAGGATCATTGGTGATGGAGTCAGCGTTCTGAATAGCGATTATTTGTCTAATGGTGTAATCGGTGAGTGGTTGCATCGGGACAAAATCATCCTGATCCGGCGCTTGTGGGAAAGCGATAGGAAGGGGGAGAATGATACGTGGTCGGGGCTATCCAGTAAAAGAATCAGTAATTTTAAGCATGAACCTCCGCGCGGATAAGGTTCTCACCAACATCGAGCAGAAGTAGCCACCCTGCGATACCGAATGGGATGTGAGCGTTGGCAAAATTGCGAGGAGAACTAAGACATACCCAAGCTGCATCAACGTGGACATAGAAAGAGAGGCCCACTTTTTGATACTTCTTACGAAGCTCGAGGATATCGAACAGAGGATCTACAGCCCCATGTTCTGTCGTACCCATGATTGAAACCACGGCATATACCGCTCGTTTATTTTTGAGGCATTCTTGCAAATGCTCATCCAGACGGGATATGTTTAAACGAGCAGAAGTGCTGACGTCTATGTGTATAAGGTTGTTCATACCAATTCCGGTGATCGCTGAAACGAATACAGTGTTATCACGCGTTAGAGGTCGATTGGGACAACACTCACAGGTCGCCTTTGGCCATGAATAGTGATTAGCAACACTAATCATCATCTTGGGAGGTTGAATTTGGAAACGTTGCTCGAGTATGTCTTTCCCTATATTCCCGATTAGATAACCTCCCACGGCGTCTTCGATGAACTGAGTGGATATTCCATAATCCGACACAAGGCGGCTAGGAAGGTCAAGAATCTCGTCGACTGAGAGATTAAGAAGCTCCCAAGATGTACATGCAGAAAAAAGCTTCTTCTCTCCGTTGCAAAGGGTCGTCTCGAACTTGTCTGCAACAAAAGAGAGTTGTCCCTCTTTCACAGCAAGATATAAAGAGAGGGGGTAAAACTTGAGATTTCGCGCTAAAATATGCGATGAGTATGCACGGGAACTAACGTTAACAGATGCATACAAAATACGTACCGACCCTAAAAAATTAGCAATGACATAGATGAGATTTAACATTGAAGATAAGAATGTCATTACGTGCCACGTAGCTTCCAAGTTAGCGACACTACCATCACAGGTAATATGTCCCCAGCCAGGATGAGGCACGCCGTCTTTAAACGAACTATAGCCCACTAGCCTGCACAGCTGCTGTCCAACGAGGAATTCGACGTGGCTGGTGATGGGGCTAGCCTCAGGAGTGACGTTGTTTTGGTTCCATAGCATTCCTACAAGGTAACCAAGTATAGACGGTAGGGAAGCGTCAGAGACCATGTGGCCATTGTAACGGGGAGAGAAGAAGGGAATGCAGTGCTTTGCGAGTAACTTGCTGAGAAAGTCGAGACGACGCTCAAGTTTAAATACTTGATCTGTAAACGACTCGGATTGTATGATGGCTTCATCGATAAAAGTCTGCTTGATATGAGTGGGGCTCCGTTCAAGAATACAAGGAACAAACCGGATCTTCAGGGTGATACGCCTCACGTGCGTCCAAAATATCTTGAGCAATTGCGGCAAACTTGTCGTGAAGAATAGTATGGTTCTCAGCTTTGGGGCCGAGGAATGACGCGCAAACTCGTTCGTGCGCAGCATTGAGACTAGAGTAGCCACGGTCTGTGGTTGCTTTGCGAGACATGGTGAAGAACGGCGCAAACTGCGGTGGGATATGAGATATGAGATATGATGTGAAGAGGAAGTCGACTAAGAGCACGTTCTTATATGCGGAGCTGGTATGAAGAAATTAAGCCCCATGACTCCCTCCTAGACAATCACTGCCAATAGAAAAATGGCTGGAGTAGAATCCTCGTCAGCTGCACATATGCCCGGTTCCACGATATGTCGAAGAGGGTGGTTAGCACTCACTGGTAGGTTACGTCAAGGAATCCGCCTCATTCTGGGCTTGTATGGACTCTCTCATTCTCGTTCCTTTGATATAAGAACGCGACCCCTGATATATCCATCACCGGTACATGCAACTTGCGAGCGGGGAAGTTGGAGCTTGGGAGTAGATTCGAGCTTCTCAGCTCGAAGTCAAACTCAATGCCACCATCAGAATACTTGTGCGAGTCAAGTAGCTCGATGAGAAGGTGTCCAAACTATTCTCTCACCTTTCTCCAATCGACTTAAAAATGGCCGGGACGCTCGTAGGAATTATTCTTACGTGTGCAATTAAGAGAACCAGACCTGTCCGAGCGGTGAACTAGCCGGTAGGGGTACGTACGTGATATGGGTAGACACGTTGGGGAGGCCAATAATGTTATCTCATTCAACTCTTTAGGCCAGGGCAGATAGTTTCCGTGAATACATTCAACTTCAAGCTTCAAGGGTCGCGGCGAGGTTCTGGCAAGGTTCTGGATCAGGCCCGACGGTGCAGGCGCCAAAAATGTCCGCGCCGTTCTGGTTCTAGGCCGTTCTGAGGAAGACTGGCTAGTCTCCTGTGCGCAGAGTAGATCCTTCAATCTCCGCTTTTTCGGGCTTTGGATATCCGTATCTGACGTTCTGGCTTTTTAATAAAATTTTATCGACATTTCAGCTCGATGCAATGCAATTATCGAAGGTGTTGAATGGGAAGAGGTGCGCAATGATTACCCTTTCAAGTTACGATGCAGCCATATTGTCTTCATTGAGACTGCTGATCACGAGTGTTGCTACTTATGAAGATATATGCGAGGAAGTATCATGTATGAGAATATGTACATGACTTGAATGACTCGGAAAAGGTCCAACGCTCACACCTTCGGGCCACCGCCAACTTGAAAGCTGCACCGCAATGACAAATTTAAGGGTACGCGCCGTTTCAGAGTCGGGCCCGTATGGATACTAATATGTTTGCATCACACAGATAAATACGATAACAGGAAAAGAATATCGCAGACTTGACCATCACGCGCATACATTCCAAGCCCGCCAGTCCCCCACAACTTATCTGCCTCGTGTTTCGGTTTTCTGCGTTCGAAGTGGAATCCGAACAACTCAGCGAGTACCTTCGTGAAATAACAGTGCATCCGTCAGCTCCTTTGGGCAGGCCACATGTACAATGCACGCATATGCGATTGCATCACACCATCGTGGGCAACGCGAATATTCTGAGTGAACCTCTCCGGATATCACAGTACTCAGGTAAACCCTTCATATCAGTTTCAATCGCCCTCCATCGTACTGATCTGGGAGAGCTGCGTTCGTCAGGTGAGCCGCACAAGGTGTTCTGCTCGGTGGGCAGGGTCCACATTGTGCTTCGTAGTGGTGACATAAACCTTCACAACATCCTTCCCTGCATTGTGTGGGCCTATTGGTCTTCGGCGCATGACGGGGCCTGATCGTGGAATTGATAGTGAGGAAGCATCACGGAAGTATCATGCTTCTAAGACGGGGGGATGTTACTGAACCGAATAATATGACGCAACTATCCTCGTCGAAAGCAGAGATAATCTTGGCCTATTTTAAATAGTACGCATTTATTTAGTCTGGGCATCGGGTGCTTGGAACAGCTGATGAAGCCCGTGATGTTGATAGCAGCTCGTGTAGTATGCCATGGTCGTTCAACGTTATAAATTGGCAATAACTAACAACCGAGGTTCCAGCCCATAAAAACCCCAGTGCAAGCGAGGCGACCCCATAATCCAAAGCTGGAATTTGAAAAGACGTATGGACATGGTTTTTGGATACTCCTCCAAAGACAGAGACCGAGTTGCCCATCCAGGCACATGGGTAAGTCAAGTGGCAAAAGTTGAGATCAAGATGTACGTGTTTCTCTGACGTTGCTTCCGACTAGTGGCATGTGTAAGTATTTTTCGTCTCTCTTCGCAAGCAGCTGACCATACGTGAATATTTTAGTCGTGATGCATACTTTATCGCTCTTTTTAAGATAGGCTGAGAAATATGAACTGTCAAAACTAGAGGTATAAGTAGGACTCAGCTCGCTGCGTCCCATCAGCAAGTTAGATATCGACTTCTAACCTACCAGCATGCCCGCACCGTCTGAGTTTCTCACTTACATTGATACTCACGCCGACCAGTTTATTAACGGCCGGCTGACGGAAGCAGTGAAGAAACCCAGGTATGTCTCTGAATAACGCGTTATCGAGTTCACCTGTACTGAGCTACGTTCACAGCATCAGCACAGATCCCAATCATAGACAGGATGATATCGATATGGGTCTATGGATCAAAGATCAACTTGAGTCGTTCGGGTTGACGACCACGGCTATCGACCTTGGTCCTCAGATGAACGATGGACAGACAGTCATGAAAGGTGATGAACCCTTACAGTTGCCGTACCTGATTCTCGGAAGAGCCGGAGAAGATCCGGAGAAGAAGACCGTGCTTGTCTATTGCCACTACGACGTTCAACCTGTACGATTGCATCGTCTCTCTGGTATCTTCCTTTATAACATTGTTTGATTTACTCATATCTATAGGCCGACATGAAGGACGGCTGGAAGTATGACCCGTGGACCTTAACAGAGACTTCGACACATCAGCTTTACGGGCGTGGCTCCACGGACGATAAAGGACCTCTCTGCGGCTGGCTAAATGTCCTAGAGGCACACAAAAATTGTAATCTCGATCTTCCTGTCAACCTGCGCTTTTGTTTCGAGGGGATGGAAGAGAGCGACAGCGAGGGTCTTGACAACTGGATCATCGCCGAAGCCAAGAAGCCCAATCACGGGTGGTTTGCAGGTGTCAACTGCGTCTGCATAGTAAGCGTGCTCCATGGATGCTCGCGCTTGAACTAATGGAGTGTTTAAGACCGATAATTACTGGCTAAACACGCGTTCGCCGTGTTTGACGTACGGCGTTCGTGGGGTAGTCGCCTTTGACCTGAATATCGCTGGCCCCCAAGCGGATCTCCATTCTGGCCTTTTTGGAGGCATGGTGTATGAACCTATGACTGACCTGGTTCATATCATGAGCAAGCTCGTTGCTCCTAATGGGAGGATTCTAATTCCCAACATATATGACGGCACAAGCCTGCAACCTGGAGAAAAGTAAGAAGCTGTATACAATAGAGGATATGCACTGATTACAGCGAACTTTCGATACTTGCAGAGAAGAGTATGAGAAGTTGGATTGGACTTTAGATGATCTCAAAGAGATCACTGGTACTGACGTTGCGCTTTACGACGACAAAGCATCAGAACTCATGGGCCGCATGCGCTTCCCTTCTCTCTCGTTACATGGTATAAATGGTGCCTATTCGGACAGTGGTTTCAAGACGGTCATCCCACACAGTGTCACTGGGAAGTTCAGTGTTCGGTGAGCGTCCAGTAACTGTCGGCCATCGTGTACCATCCTCACGAGAGCTTTTGTGTATGTAGTATAGTTCCTCCCCAGGACCCAAAGCAGATCGCGAAACTTGTAGAAGACTACGTGAAGCAGGAATGGGCTCTCCTGCAATCCAAGGGCTCGATGTCTATCACTACATCGGGTGAAGGCAAGCCTTGGATCGCGAATAACCAGGATTGGCACTTTTCGGCCGCCGCGAAGGCCACTTATGTACGTGACATATCATGTAGATCCATTTCACTGGTTAAATCTCAGCTCGAACAGGAAATCTATCAGACACAGCCAGACCTGACTCGCGAGGGCGGCTCCGTCCCAGTCACTGTGACATTCTCCGAGGCGTTGGGCAGTAATGTTAGCGTTCTCCTTCTCCCCATGGGGAGGAGCGACGACGGCGCTCAGTGAGTGTATTTTGATATTCCAAAGGGCAGTGTCAGATCATGCTTTATCACAGCTCGACAAACGAGAAGATCGACAGAGCCAACTTTATTGGAGGGGTGAGCCGCACCCTTACACACGTCCGTTTTAGCGCTCTGACCGTTCTCTTGCGCTTTAGAGTAAGTTATTCGGGGCCTATTTGTACGAGGTTGCCGCGGCAACAATCAGTTCTTGAGGACTTGACGAATGGACAGATGCACGACTTATGCTTGCTGCCAAGACCCGTTGATTTGAATAGTGACACGTATACACAATGTACCCATGAGAAACACTGTTTCTGTGTTAGATGTAGCAAGTGTGGACTTGAAGTGATCACCTTTGATTCCGTACGAAGTCCCAGTCCCGAATCTTCAACCCATGCTACCAGTAAGCCATGGGTCTGACAATAAAGATGCATGTTCATTGAAGCTGGGACGCTTGAGCGCGGAAAATGAGACGAACAACAGTCTTCGAGGTTAGAATTCTTTGAAGCTGTTGTCGCAGCCGAATCGCCTCAGAACATCCGCCGAAATGTCTATAACTTTCGTGAATATTGAAAACGACGGCACTTTCCTTTTCTAGTTGTGTGGGATGCTGAGCCTGGCTGCCTGACGCTGATACTCAATCGGTGAGAGATCTCGCGCAGTGCGCACCCCCGAAAGCACTCTTGATACTTACACCTTCTGCCCTACCCATCGCGACTTTACACTTTCCGACATGCCCGCACCGTCTCAATTCATCAGCTATGTTGACACCCACGTAGACAGCTTCATTCAAAGACTCGGGGAGGCAGTAGCCATCCCCAGGTGCGGCTTCACTGGCCTAAATATTAGTTTTGTTTATCCCCGGCCATCCTTTCAGTATCAGCGCGAGCGGTGTTCATCGTAAGGATGTCTTCAAGATGGGCTCATGGCTGCAGCACCAGCTGAACGCCCTCGGTGTTCAAACCAAGTCGATCGACTTGGGCAGGCACGTTATGGATGGCCAGGATTTACCCCTACCCCCAGTCATCTTGGGGAAGATCGGCAACGATTCGAAGAAGAAGACGGTACTCATTTATGGACATTACGACGTACAGCCTGTGTGTGTCTGCGCATACCTAGTATTTACGATGTGTTTTATGTCTCACATGCTTCTCATATCATCAGGCGGAGAAGAGCGATGGCTGGGATACGGAGCCTTTCACCTTGGTGGTAGAAAAGGAGACGGGCCGGCTTATTGGACGCGGTTCCACAGATGACAAGGGACCGATCCTTGGGTGGCTGAATGTTTTGGAGGCGCACCAAAAGTTAGGTCTTGAGCTCCCAGTCAATTTGTGCTTTTGCTTCGAGGGGATGGAAGAGAGCGGAAGTCAAGGCTTAGATGAACTCATCATCTCCGAAGCTGCGAAGGGAAATGATGGCTGGTTTGTTGGCGTTGACTGCGTCTGCATCGTGAGTAGTCTGCAGATTGCGAATGCATCCGGAGCTAATTGAATACATAGTCCGACAACTACTGGCTCAACACGCGGACACCATGTATAACGTATGGTCTGCGCGGCATAGCGTACTTCAAGTTGACAGTATCCGGACCTACTCGTGACCTACACTCTGGTGCATTTGGTCGCACCGTTCATGAACCTATGACCGATCTCATACTGCTCATGAGCAAGCTCGTAGCTCCGGATGGAACAATTTTGGTGCCCGGCGTGGATGATATGGTCTCTGCTGCCAGTGCGGAGGAAAGGTGTAGAGAACTTGGAAACATTATGCACGTATATACTCACTTTTTAACTACTCAGATCCATCTACGACGCCTTGGACTATGATATCAAGGACATTGAAGAGGCCGCAGGCGCACGAATTGCTCTCTCCTCGGACAAGGCGACTGTACTTATGGGCCGTATGCGTTCTCCCTCCCTCTCACTTCACAATATCGAGGGTGGTGCGAGCGCCAAGACGGTCATTCCAGCTTGTGTTTCCGGGAAATTCAGTATTCGGCGAGTGTCCCGCTAGTGGGGTATGCAAAGAGTCTTATTTACTTCCACTGGTTTTCATAGGCTTGTCCCTCCACAAACGCCTGAGAAGGTCGAGCCACTCGTCATTTCATACCTTCAATCTGAGTTTGCAAAGCTCAACTCTAAGAACAAACTCAATATCGAGGACGCGCGTGGAGGACTCCCGTGGGTTTCTGACTATAAACACTGGAACTACGAGGCTGCCATAAAGGCGACGGAGGTATATATATTTATATCTTCGCGCCACGAAGACTCTGTTTGCTTATCATCATCGTTTGAGTAGGCTGTGTATAAAGTTAAACCAGACTTAACCCGTGAAGGTGGTTCCATCCCTGTTACCCTTACATTCGCAGAAAGCTTGGGCGTGAATGTTCTTCTGCTTCCGATGGGCAGGGGAGATGACGGTGCACAGTGAGTTGTTCATCAGCCACAACAGATTTGTTTTATTACTCGCACTTATGCAAACGCAGCTCGACGAACGAGAAACTGGACAAGTCGAACTTTATTGAAGGGGTAGCGTATTTTCTGAAACGTATGTTTTACCGCGCCTGATATGCTTTTTGTCCAGACTAAGTTGTTGGGCACCTACTTGTACGAAGTTGACGCGATCAGTGTCTGAACATCTTACTGTAAACGTCCGAACCAAAGGAAGCTGTGAAGAATTTGCACAGTATGACTGAACGCACGCAAATGTATTCCCATACACTGCCGAAAGTAGATATAGCACCGCATTATTGACGCTGAACTTGAACACGGATGTATAATTGTAAATCATGTTGGTGCTGTAATCGCCTCTTCCTCAGGGTTCATATTGTATGCAGATAACATTACTATGATATCGGATTTGATCTATACTCTGGACATAGCGTGCACATAAAACTCTGAGACTGAACGCAATCATATATCGACGTCAGGTCACCTAGACGTGACAGGAGGGGAATAAAGTAAATATGGCAATTGCAATCTGGACCACCTAATGTTAAAGTTCTGGTCTGGGGAAATTCGACGCCACAAGAATTTCCTAGAATTTCCTATCCAACAAAAACGATGGGCTGGTTGTATTTCACTACCTTTCTCACCGTCCTCTTACGATTGCTTGCATTTGTCTTCGACTGGAAGTTTGAGAATGTTGATGTTTCGCATCGCTCCGGACACCCATTTACTTAAACCTTGTTTT
>NW_012133324.1:37586-68335 GCF_000313525.1 Fibroporia radiculosa | reverse complement strand
GAGAGATGAACGAGAATGGCTCGCCACGGCCTGCCCCAACACCAGCCGTTGCGGGCACACCTCCCGCCGAACCGCAGCCACAAGCCGCTGATGGCGCTTCTTCGCCCCCCGACGCTGAAAAGTTATCACCTCCACCAACTGCCGCTGGACCCACTCCGTCTTCGACGTCTCACAGTGGCACGTCATCCTCTACAGGGAACGTGAAAGCCCTAGACCCGTCGCAATCACAGCCACAGCTGCAGTCCGCACGCGACGCGAAGAAGCGCTCGAAATTGACACCGGACCAGAAGAAAAAGCTACAGGTCCTCGATGATGAACGGCGGAAGAACATGGAGGAACGTGTGCGCTTGCTGACGGAGAAACTCAAAGATCGCTTGCGACCGTTCGTAGATGCAAAACGCCCTGGGGACAAGGAGGATCCGGAAACGATTGCGTTCCAGGAGCGCATGAAGCGAGAGGCAGACGACTTGAAGCTGGAAAGCTTTGGTATCGAGGTGAGTGCCTGGATGTGTCCTTGATGTCGATATATGCGCCGACATGATCCGTGGGATTGGGACGCTAAGCATTTGCGCAGCTTCTACATACTATTGGTAATGTGTACATGATGAAGGCTACTTCGTTCCTGAAATCGAAGAAGTTCCTTGGGATGTAGGTGACAACAACGCGTGCTCTTTCCTCTCTTGCTTAAAATACTTTATGCAGCCCTGGATTCTTCTCTCGCCTTAAGGAGAAGGGTACCGTTGCTAAAGATGCGTGGGGGGTAATCGGCAGCGCGTAAGTCATGGCTAATCGTTTTGCTCTTATCGAGGTTATTTGTTATCACTGTGATCCCTCACATTGCTTTATGCTCACTAGTATCGGCGTCCAACAAGTCATGCAGGAAATGGAGAAGCTACAAGCGAAAGGGGAGGTTGCTGAGGAAGAGCTTCGTGCGCTGGAGGAGGATGTTACCGGGAAGGTGCACGCGACTGATTTCATTCTTTATCATTATAATAATACATATTCAGATCATGCTTGCGTCATGGCGAGGTACACGTTTCGAGGTCCTGCAGGTCGTACGTGAGGTATGAGAACGTTCTCATTCCCAGAGGGTAATGTTGACGTAATTTACAGGTAGTCGACAATGTGTTGAAGGACCGCGAGGCATCAGAGCAGGTGTTGTACAACCGAGCGAAGGTTATACTGTTTCCTCTAAGCGTCACATCGCCTGCTGAACTTTGTCCACGCACAGGGTCTCCTCATCACCGGTGCGATCTTCAAGGCAACAGTGCCCGATGAATCCGATGAGGAGCGCAGGGAGTTGGAACGGTATATATTTTACTTTGAGGTTCCACACTTGTCTAATCCTGTGTTCAGAATGGTGGCCGAGGCGGCCGCAGGCAAGTCAAAACATCATCAGATGCGTGCAGCTGCACGAGGAAAGCGACATACCCATGTCCCTTCTACGACGCCAGTGTCCCCACAGGGTGCTCATAAGGAAGAGAAGGCAGCGAGCTGAGTGGACGCTGTTCGTGTCCAGATCGTTTCGTATCTGCTGTCAGTTGGCGGTGTTGATTTAAAGGGTTCGAGGTCGGTATCTATCCTGGTATACATTAGGTAGTACTTTACATATTATCTGCGTCATCTTCCGAATATTGCTGTCTCAGCTAGTGCTAGTCATCTGCCACTCTCGTCTGTTCTGCTCTATGGTTGGATATTTATACATGGTGGTTGCCCTGCTTGCATTCTCCCTGACTTTGTGGGAGAGCAGCTTGCTAGCAATGTTACTCATCAGAGTGCCCTGGTGCAATATTGCTTCAATGTTCTCTCTACTTATGGGAGACTTCAGTGGAATTTGGAAGCTGAAAATTCTGTGCACATATTGCACTGAAATTCATGCACTTTGGATGTCATTCATAGAAAGACTGAGAAATATGAGGCAACTCATTTGGATATTGGAAAATACACCTTATTCCTCTGACTTGAACAGTGCTACTACTACTGCCTTAGATTGAAGATGATTCAGTAAATGTGCTCTGTTGCATGTCTCGCTTACTGAGCAGTAGGGCCAGTGAGTAGATTGCAAAAATATCCAGTGTTGTGCCTCAATCGGGAAATTTAATCCACTCCCTTGGACATTGGAGGCCGCTCAGCGGTGCATACTATGCATGAGTTCCCCGACCTCGTTGAGTAGCATCACTGTCTGATCTTTTGATGAGCTACGTTGTAGACAGAGGTCTCCCAAATTCCTTTCACATGACCAGAGATTGGCACAAATGGCAGAGTAGGGCCCACCTTTGTGAATATCTGGATGTTGAGTTGAGCCAATCTGTACAGTAGAGCAGTATAAGCTACTCTGCAAAACCATGCAGTACTTTTACAGGGCAGCTATATTGCCCCTTTAGCCCTTGAGAACATCGTGCGCATGTCATTTACAAGTACAGTACTTACATTCACCACACAGACAGGACATCGTACACGGCACCCTCACATTATGAACGGAACGCAGAAAAGTAGCTCTCCACATCCCCGACGTGTTCAAACGGCGCGACCATCCCAACGAAGCCATCCGGGCGCACAACGACGATCGCGCCCGCTTGCGTGTCGATCCCATACGCTGCGTATCCGCCCCCGCCGCTCCGCCGATGCATGTCCATATCATCCACGAATACCCTGGAAACGCGGCGAAGATCGGAATCAAAATATGCTCGTTCACGCAATAGACTTCGCGGCACTCACTTGGTGAAATGTGGCCGGAAGACCGCCGGCAAGCTCCCCAACACGACACTCTCTACAGTCCCCGAGCACACTGTGACGATGTCTACCACGTCCTTGCTCAGGAGTCCTCCCTTCGCGCCCAGTGTGTCCGCGAGCGCCTCCACTCGCGCCTTCTGTGCTGGCTCAGTGACTGCCCCAGCGAAAACGACCAGCTTGAACCGAGTATCCGCAGGGAGGACGTCCTGCAGCTCGATCGGCCGGGCGTCGGCCGGGCGCACGAATATATGCGATGGCATCCGCTGTCCAATATTGAGATTGGACGCCACCTTCTTGTGGGTCGCGTTCGTGAGCATGGAAGGGCCATAGTGCACTCCGATTCCACTCGTGAACATCCCGAAGGTCCGGAAAGCCCTGCAACAGCATGTCAGGAGCGTCGGAGAAACGGAAAGCAGAAGACCCTACTGGATGAACTCCTCGTGCGAGACACCTTCTTGGTTTTCTTCTGTGCGCGGTTTTCCAGAGAAGAGAGCAGAGAACTTTTTGTCAAAGTTGATCAGGTCTTGTGCGTATTTGCGCCGCTCGAATTCGTACTAATGCTGCCGTGTCAGTATGACAGTCCGTTACTCTGCAATATAGAAATCCACTCGCCGTGTCGAGCAGCGAGAGGTCTGCCCATCCGCGGAGTACGTGCGAGAGTTTCCACGCTGAAAGAGACAAATTGAATGGTCGCTACATGCACGCAAGTGGGCCAACTTACCCAAATTATGTGTGTCGTTCATACTCGCGTTCATCCCTTGACCTGCGAGACTCCGTCAACGCTTTACTTTACTATCCGCTATTCAACATACCAGCTTTTGGCGAGTGTGTATGACATGCGTCACCCGCAATGAATACTCGATTGCTGACCGAAAATTTCGACGCAACCCTCTGTCCAACTGCAGCCGGGATTATCATCCGATATCTCTATCGGACTGTTTGCTCACTGAGATAGATTGTCCACCACTCGACCTCCTTCGGCGTTGCAAACGTGTATGGGTGGAACGATTTTCTCGCAACCTCGAGCAGCTTCTCTGGGCCCAAGCGAGACTTATCGATACGGCCGGTGGCGGCGTCGACAGCATCGGTGCCGGTGAGCTGGATATACAGACGAACAGTGTCGCCTTCGCGAGGGATGATCATGCATGAGCCGTTGTTTGAATGGATGGCGCAGCGGTTGCGGATGTCGGGGAAGTCGGTCTCAGGGACGAAGTCAAGCACACCCCAAATGAAGTCTGTGAAGGTGGCCGTAGGGGTGAGAAAAAGATGGGAGGCAGCGGAATGTGAATACTCACCTGTCTGTTCGCCTTCCATAGCAATGCCAAGGGTCTTGCGGACCCATGAATGGGCGCCTAGAGAGTACGACATCCATGTATGCGCCAGATAGGAGGGGGGAAGAGGGACGCACCATCTGCACCGACAACAAACTTTGCATGGACGATCTCTGTTTCTGTCCCCGCTTCTATGGGATCTAAATATTTGAGCACTACCTACGAGACGGGTCATATATCAGCATGGGCTTGTTCTCGTGTCTCCGTAAGCGCCGTGGGTCCGATCAATCACATCTCTGCCCGCAGAAAGGAAGCTCTGGATTCCCAATCTGCGATTGGCCAAACGTAGGCACCCACACCAGATGCCCACGGACTCGGCAGCAATTCGAACGCCACACAAATTTGCGCTCGGTACTCACCTTCACGGGATGGGCATTGGGATCCTTAAGCTCAGCCTCGTCTTGTGACAGCTCGAGGGATGTCGGCACAATCGGGCGTTCGACTTCGACGTCCATTGAGCGCATAGAGTCGAGGAAAATCGCTTCAATAGCTCCTTGATGCAGTGTGATCTGCAACGAAGCCGCATCAGCCGGCATGCATCGTGCAGGAGACGAGTGCGATCGGATACAAACCTCGAAGGGATATCGGGCTGTGGACGCGTTCACGTCGGGTGCTCGGCCTGTTCGCTATCATAGCGAGCGTTGGACGTAATTCACGGATAGCGAGTATCCTGAATACTTACCTCGATCCCGCCATTCGGACTCGGGTTATAGAAGGCCTGGAATGACGTCAGGCACGGAGAGATCATCTGAGCGGGGAGACGCATACAGCCATGTGCATCTGGTTCCCCTCACGCAGCAATCGCTCAGCCAGCCCATAACTCTGAGATGCGGTCAATCATGGGTGGGCTGTCATGCATGAGCAAGCTCACTTGGAATACTTCAATGGTCCGGGGTTGTATGCCGTCTGCTTGCCCCGCCGCGACGCGCTTTGGTCTTGAAGAGACATACCGCCATGAGCCCTCAATGAACGAGATCAAGAGCAGCAACTTACCTCTGATCGACGATCCTCACGTTCACTCCAGCCTTTGCGAGAGCATTCCCACACATGAGCCCTGCAGGGCCTGCCCCAATGATAAGCACATCAACATCGGTTTCCTTCGTGAGAGGGACTGGCATTCTGGATGCTATATGCTATAAACAAAATTGTGGCAGTGAGCTCCTGACTCCCGAGGAGATTGAGTCTGATAAGAATATGAGCGGTAGATGAGGAAGAAAGATGGGGGCTCGAGCAGGGGCTTGAGGCCGGCTTTATATGCGGTCGACCACGCGCGATGGTTGCAGAGTTCGGAGCTAGCAGCATCGCACAGCGAGTCACTAGTGTCATGTCATCTGCTCTCCCTCGACCCTCATCAGCGGCGTCAGGGTCTTTGCCAAACCGCGACCGCCCCCTCTCGCCGCCGCCGTCCGCCAGCTGCTTCGACTTCGCTCTCGGCCCCGATGGCCGGGAGCGCCTTGTCGACAAACTCGCTACATATTGATACTCGCGAAGAGAGACAAAAAAGGGTTCCGACTCGTCACGCCTGGGCGACAAGAGGGATCATGTGGAGGCAGCCGCACAATACGCCGCCTGGCGCCACCAGCGCGCGTGGACGGATGGCTACTATATGCAGTAGCCATGCATCTCGACAAGCCTCCATCAGTCATCATACCCTTGACGACATGCAGTCGAGGCCTCTGTCCATACAACCATCTCTGACAGGCAAGACCCAGGCTTGCCGTTTGCGTCTGGCTTATACTTGGGCCTCGCTGCATTCGGCCTTCGCCCAGCACGCCTATGAGAAGTCGAGAAGAGCGCCCTGGCCGGATATTACAATGAGGTCGAGTCTATAAGTAGATGTGAGTGTCCGCCCGGTGTCACGTTCAGCAGATCGTTCTACACGCGGTGGAGCTACGCTGTCGGAATTCGGCTTGACCCTCTCAGTCGTCTTGGATTTGTCGACTCTCTTGGGTATGGGAAGTGGTACTGTAAGTTCGAGCTAGCTCCGGTCTCGATTTTGATTTTGTTCATCCATGCTATTTCGTCTCAGGTTGTCTAGATTCTCCAATGCCACAACTGTCGCTGTCGTGGGAATTATATGCACATCAATGGCTTCGTAACAATCGACAGGGCCTGCATATTAAGGGTTCTGAAATTCAAAGCTACTATGACCACGTCTCATTGCTCCGGTGTCGTGCTCTCAGCCTCGTGCAGCTCTTGAGGCAAATTGAGATGCCAGTGGTCGGCGTTGAGACTCCTAAATTGACTCTATGATGACGTCTCAAACCGTCCTGAATCTGTTTGCCCCACCCCTTTGGCGACCCTGGCGACCGTTCATCGTTCAACCCCGGTTCCATGAAAGTTGGATCAGATGATCATCCGTCGGTGCAAGCTTCGACTTTATGGAGTGGACTTTTGGCCGCGTACAGTTCTCCTTGACCAAGAGGCATCTTTTGTTTGTGGACAGGCTCAGACATCTCAGACATCTTACTTCATAAAACGTATGCTCGCGCATCCTCACATACCTTGTAGTATCCCTTCATCGATCATTTTCAGTTGGCTATCTTCAAATGTATTTCAGAAGACGCGGAGGTGCCCGGATCCAATACGTTACGGATGAGCCCTTCTGTCGAACCGAAGTGAAGAAGCTTCTACAGCATTTCACGCATAGTATTGGTTAAATGTGGGGTCTGGGAGGGAAGGAGGGTACGCTCAAAATTTCCTGGCGGTGTTGGGCTGTACATCTGACCACGAACGCTATTAGAATTTTCTTGGTATCCTGGTCCAGGTACGGTTCACCTAAGACGTAGCATCGTGGCCATTCTGAGTAACATAATCTGATTCGAACAAATAACGCATCCATGATCCACCAACTGATCCTTCCTCTCGAAAACTTGGATGGGTGCTTTGTTCGCAGTGACCGCAGCGAATGAATCTGACTTGATAAGTGATTTCAATTTCTGAACTGATACTATCACTCTTCCCAATGCGGCTCTATCTCGCCATTAGCTGGGTTTTGGGCGGCGTCGACTGGTCTTCTTAGACTCTAGATGGATGATGGCTGGACTTGTGGCCAGACGCTTCCGAGAAATTTTCTCATATCAACTACGGCTGGGCGCTACTTGCCAGTCCATTGTCGCTGTTGACAATTCGTCATCCATATCCTGAACCTTGTGGAAGCCGGTTGATCGGAGGAAACCAACGGAAGTTTGGTGAGAACTCAGACGTGCACCATCGGATATTCGAATCCCAGGCGACGTGTAAACTTAGCATCACAAGTAGTCTGCTCATACCGAATGAATGCCAATCCGCCAGGGTGTTGTATTGACAGTACGACTACAACTACAAGATCAACTAAGGTGTCTCAATGTCGAATCGTTCTGGTAATGCTGATGTCCTTTAGTTAGATTCGCCGGACGTGGTCTCGGGCTCAGGCTCATGTGCATTGTGTGTGTAGTTACCACCGTCCAGAGCCATCCATCATAGAGTGCAGTCATGTCTCTGTCGTGCTACTCGATTGTCGTGGGAAAATACCACTCCTTGTCAAAAGGATTCACAGCTACAGCTGGACTCAGCCGCCTGTTGTGGCCAGACAAACAAAACTGTTTCACGGGCAGTTTGATGCAATTGCTTATGCAAAGCGCTGTACTTAGGGCCCAGGGCCGGAAGGTGCAGTAGATCAACTTCTCTCCTCTTCGTACCATTTGGAGCCACTGAGAATTTCCAGTATTCTAGATGGACAGAGATGTATTCCCAACGGCTATCAGTACAACTGACACCCATTGGTTTGACCCTGGAGATGAATCAGATACTGATTAGGACAGTACTCGGGAAGGGCTCATTCTAGAGGGGTGGACCGATCAGCTACACCTGACTCGTCATATGGTCCAAGGAACAATCCAAGATTCGGAGATGCACCAACCTTTACCAAATTGGATGGACGGGCATGGGTTTTCTACAGCTACTGACGAGTGGCATAGATGTACAAAACTCGAAGATGCATTCAATCCTAAATAATAATGTCCATCTTGGGCCTATCCATTCTAGTTTTGATGCAGTTTAGAACACGGTCGACCTGGAACTGCCTGCCATCACATCAGCGAGGCATAGACCAATGTGAGTGAACTTCAACGCTTCAGATGAGCATGTTTGACCCGGTGCACCAGCTGCAGACGGCTGAGTCTGAACTTCCATAGATGGCTCGTTCCCGAGCTGGATATTTCGTGAATTTTTGTGGACTGAATTACGTCCGCTATGCAGAAGGTCAATGCAGACCGGTGCAATAAGGTCCCACCACACCGAGCTTATTCTAATTATACTCGGACGAGCCACGACATCTCGGACCCGGCGCAGAGCACGTAAGTGCGGCAAGGACAATGAGTGAAAACGCACACTGCGGTAAGTTATATGAGATAACGCAATGTCACAGCTGTACACATATCACGGTCTTCTTGTGTGCATTTGCTATATATACGATGCCATGTTTACGTTCAGGTGTGCGCAAGAGGTCAAGCCAGAAAGGTATATCTCATGGTGCTGTGATTCACTTACTATCTCAGAATCCACACAACAGATATAATTTGGAGGAGTACTGAACGTACACTGTCCCACCATTCTGCGCAAGTTCGATCTGTTCTTGCCACCATGTATGCTCTACAAGTCGTCTGCGCAACTGAAATCTCTGTCCACAAATCCTGAACATGGAGTAGATGATGAAGACCAAGACCTTGCATTCCGAAGTGATGGACTGCATCATCGATTTTCTCCTCGGCGACCATGCCTCGTTATACACCTGTGCGCTTGTGTGCCGAACATGGCTCCAGAGGAGTTGCTACATTTTATTTCGTATAATGCACTTGACAAGCTCCTCGCAGGCCCTATCACTCATGCGCTTACTGCGGCTTCCACTCAAGCTTTCTTTCGAGGGTCTGCGCGAGTTTCATGTCACCGAGGACCGGAGCCCGAGTGGTCGCGCATTCGTGCACTATGCGGACGTCTATTTTGCGCACGCTGTGTATCACAGGGTTACAATGGCAGGCCACGATTTTGCACGCTGACTGTCCATTTTGCATGTCTATGTCACAGCTCGTGTCCCTCACGATGCTCTCGTTGAACAATTGCAAGGTTTTGAATTTTCAGCAGTTCCAGCGGCTAGTGTATCCCCCCTCTCGACTGTCACATCTCAGGCCGTCCCATGATACGGGATTGCCCCATAGAAAATCTTGTTCTCCATGAGTCCATAGACTGTATCTCCATCGACTCGAGATGGACGGCTGCGCCCCGGAAATATTTACCCAGCTGCTCCGCTGGCTTCCTACCATCCCCATCCATTGCTCCGTCCATATTTCTTGTGCCGACTATCTCACAGCAGCAGGAAGATGTTAGGAGAAGTGCTCGCCGCGCTGTCGTCGGCAGCATGTATTTCTAATCTCCAGTCAGACTGTGAGTTCAGCCCGCCCGTTCATGGATGCAATATAGACCGACAGGCTGCCCCTCCAATTATAGATTACTGGATCTACGAATTAATGTCTGACATACTGTTCCACCAGGCCGTACTCGTAGTAGAATACCCTGATATCACGCCACCGACTGTATTTGCTGTTAATCTTCATTATGACATGTACCTCGAGTATGTAAAGAACTTGAAGGCTCTACTCATGACATGGTTTTGCATACGGACGCGCCGTCTTACGAAAATCCCACATAAAGTGTTTTCAGAGCAGCACATGATGATGATAATATCTTGCCGCTGCACCTATTTCATAGCCTTCATTGACATGTCATACCCATAATTGGACAAACACTGCTGTCCAACACTATAAGTACCAGAGTTGATTCCTCCCTAACGGCGACGCCCACTGGCACTGGCACTGCGTCGCTCGACTGGCAGGAAGTACTAGTGGTGCGGACGGGCTGGCATTCAGCATCTGTCGGGATTTTTCCTGTCTTGAGGTAAGCCTCTTGAACAGAATAGCGGCAATGCGTTGTACACAGGCATGAAAACTTGGCCATAAACCTGGCGCTGAGCAAGGGTGTAATTTCAAGTTTGATGAGGGAGGTGGTGATTACGTAATTGATTGGGCGGGCATGAAACGGAGGCTCTGCTGGGAACTTGAGACGCTATTCTGACTCTGCGGACACATGCATATTGCTGCGCGACCATAGTACAAGCTACATTTCAACCTCCCTATCTTTATTCTTTCTACTCTTCTGAAGGGGCCCATGCCCGGTGTTGCCATCCTACCACCACCATCGTCTGCACTCAGGTTGCCACCATCAAGCATGCAAAATGGCGTGGGCTCTTTCCATGGCGGGACTGTGGCGGATATCAAAGAGGTAGCAAAGGAGCAGGCAAAGAAGGTCCGCGGCGCAACGGCCATATCGTTGCTCAAGGGTGCACGGTCGCAAATTCATCATGCAGACGACTGCGAGCTAGCTGGGGACCTCAAGGGCGCCCTCAGCGCCATTACCAAGGCCGTCTCGCTCGTGCAGATGTTCATGGATTCAGCAGAGTTCAAGATCGAGACCCAGCCGGGCCGCAAGGGTGTGCTCGTGAGGGATCTGCTTGATTTCCAGCAGGTGTGTCGTCCCGTGCAACCCGCAGGTCATGCAACCTTTGCTCACGCGCGCAGCACGAGGGCCGCGACCTCAAAGGCAAGATGGAGAGCGTCGAGGCAAAACTCGTCGAGGCGGAGAGATCGTCGCAGCAGTATGTGTCTTTGCTCTCAGCTTGGCCACAGTCTCTCACATATATACCTAGGGACTCTGCTCCAGACACACAGGTTGAAACGGGCGCCATACGTTCACCAGGCGGCAGTATCGCTGACCGGATGCGTTCGCTAGCAAGCGCAGGACTTGCTGTTTCGACCACAAAGCGTTTCTCGCGCGAGGTCGCGCCCATTACGTCGGCCTCAGTGGCACCACCACTACAGCCGACACCGACTTCGGTAGCTTCCGATGCGGTCCTCCGACCCAACAGGATCTCGCTGCAGAATTTGCCGTCTCTTCCAGCCAACTTTGCTGCCTCACTTGCTTCACCCGTTGTTAGCTCCGCAGCGCCTGTGCTAGTGCCTACTTCAAGCTTCGGCCCGCCTTCACCCACTTCATCTACGTCGTCCTCCCCTCGCGTGTCTCATCTAAGTCTGTCGGACTTTACACAGGCATTCCCGTCGATCGACGAGCTAGACGAGGCAGACGGGCTCCGACTGTCGTCAGTGCCGACTGGTTCGAGTAAGCACTCTGTCGATCGGCCGTTGCCATACGTGCAGCCCAAACCGTTCCCTGCCCTACCCATGGACTATGGCCCGCGGCCTTCGAGCACTCCCATTCCTCCGACGATCGATACATTCGCGAGCCGCCCCGCCTCGCCTTCGCGTTCCCCGATGTCGCCTACCGTCCCCCGCAAGCCCTCTGGACTGTCTCTCAAGTCATCTGCATCAAGATCGCCGATCCTCCCAGTCGCGACACCGATCACCGAAAAGCCGCCGGACCTTCCTGTGTCCACCACACTCTTTCCAAGGACGCTGTTTGACTACAACAACCGAAGCAACTTCAAGGTGCTCGTGTTGGACGTGCGCACGCGAGAAGAGTTTGATAAAGAACACATAAAGGCAGATGCGGTTGTATGTATTGAGCCGACAGTGCTCCTACGAAGCGAGTCAGTTGTTGTTCGGCTTGCTGTTCGTGTCTGGTGTCGAGATCAGCTAACGTCATATCATGCAGCGTTTCTCCCCAGAGCATTGAAGATTCCCTTGTCGTAGCCCCCCGAGACGAATGGGTCCTCTTCAGTAACCGCGACAAGTTTGACTTGGTGGCTATTTACGATAACGACTCAGAGACATTTGGGGAATTAAGCTCTCCGCTGTCTTCGCTTGTTAGAGCAATTTACGAAGTTGCTTTTCGTAAGTTCCTGAAACATTCCCCGATGTTACTCGTAGGAGGTCTGCAGGCGTGGAAGAAAGAATTTGGAGAGGCGGAGCTGGTTCGTGGCAGTACGAGTGGGTCGACGCCGACGGATTCGGCGAACGTCAAGGGGTTGGTAAATGGGCTGGCATCAGTGAACATGAATGGGACAACATCTCCCTCGCCTTCTTATGCGGAAATGAAAAGTCCATCTATAGGTCATATTAGGGCGCCCGCTGAGACTGGCTTTTCTACCACCTCAGGCACTCCCGGGCGCCTCCGTTCTGGTACGGAACCGCATGTTGATCCCAACGCGCATAAACCCTGGTTGCCCAGCTCGCCTGATCCTCAACTTGCTCAGAACCAGATTCCTGCGTCTATGCGGTGAGTAGATAGAGTAGTTTGTCTTGTGCCAATGTGTTTAACTATTAATGCCTCAGGTCAAGTATTGATGGTCCGCTTTCTCCCACATTCGATAAACGGCTGGCGCGCAAATCCGCGATATCGCGGCCACCGTCAAATTCAATTTCCTATTCGCACAGCTCTTCCCCTGCTATACCTGAACATGTGGGTCTTGAGTCATACTTTTCCTGAGCCGGAGCTGACATAGATCCAGGCTCCAACACAACACTTTTCCCCTCCTTTAGTCAACGGTACCCCGGCCATCCAATACCCAGCTATGTCACGGAATATATCCCCTCAGCTATCAGGCTCGTCATTCTCCTCTGCTCCGTTGAACGGCGTTGTCTCTATGCCCCCTCAAGCGTCCATTAATCCGTCACCACTGTCACGGCGGAGGAGCGATTACATTGACCAATCTCAAGAAGCTCTGTCCGGTCTTTCTTCGCGTGGTCCTATAGACTACCCAGACTTGTCATCGCAACATGTCCTGCGCCCGCCGCCCGCTGCGGCTTCCTCTGTCCTTGAGAGGCAAGACAACCGCCCACGGCTGATGCAGACTCAATCGTTCAAGCTTGGTCCTAGGCCGCCGACGATCCAGTCCGACTACCCGGTCACGTACTGGGCTGATACGCAGATTGGGACTTCGGGGCTGAAGAATTTGGGTAACACGTGCTATATGAATTCGACGATCCAGTGTTTGAGCGCGACCGTGCCGTTCGCGCGGTTCTTTACTGGTGCGTATGTAACCAGTAAATCCATGTCATCGTGCCTAAATATGTTCGTTACAGACGGACGATGGAAGAGTGCTGTCAACATGATGAACCCGATGGGGACGAAGGGGAATCTTGCACATGCTTTCGCCAATATTCTCCGAGATATGTGGCAGGGCGAGTTGCAGTGTCTGTCCCCAGTTACATTCCGTGTACGCATTCAGCCAGTCTCCAAAATGCTGAGCTGACTATCTTTGCAGCGATCATTATGCCAGTACGCTCCCCAATTTGGCGGGACGGAGCAGCACGATTCGCAGGAGTTCCTCAACTTTCTGCTCGATGGCCTGCATGAGGACCTCAATCGGGTGCTACAAAAACCACAAATAGACTCAACACCCGAAAGAGAGGCCGAGTTAGAGAGGCTACCTACGCAGATTGCCAGCGAGCAGGAATGGCAGATCTGGCGGATGCGGAATGACAGCCTGGTCGTAGACTTCTTCCAGGGTCAGTTCCGCAACCGACTGGAGTGCCTCACGTGCCACAAAGTACGGGCCTTTCTATTTGTGCTCTTCACTCATTCCTTGGCTGATCTGCTACCACAGACCTCGACCACTTACAACACGTTCATGTACCTTACTTTACCTATTCCTACCAGCCGAAGTCTATCCAAAGTGTCACTGTCCCATTGTCTGGATGCCTTCGTCAAGGAAGAAGTGATGGAGAAGTCAGATGCATGGTACGTCGAGTCTCCGATCGACTCAGGGCAACCGCGTTGATACATTGAGATCAACAGGAACTGCCCACATTGTAAGACGCTGCGCAAGGCGACGAAGAATCTGTCGCTATCGCGATTGCCTCCTGTGCTTCTGATCCACCTAAAGCGCTTTTCGTCCAAGGGTCACTTCACAGATAAGATTGAGACGTTCGTCGACTACCCCCTGCGGGGCTTGGATCTCACCAACTACATGCCCCCTCCACTACCTCCTGGGGTGAACGCGGGCCCTCAGATGCCGAGAGATGATCCACGCGCGCAGATACCACCGTACCGGTACGACTTGTACGGTGTTACCAACCACTTTGGCACGCTGAGCAGCGGACACTGTAAGCGATTCATTCGGGATTAACTATCTGTGCTGTGCTGATCGGCTGTCAGATACCGCATTCATCTCGTCTCGCGGCGGATGGCTCTATTGTGACGATAGCCGTATATCACAAGCAGACCCGAAAGACGTAGTGGTAAGTCGGATACGAGCCCAGTGGTTGTTATCGCTCACGCCTGTACCCAGGGAAAGCCCGCGTACATGTTGTTCTACAAGAGGACGAAAGCATAATAGGACCAGAGATATTTACCTGTTGCATCTTTCTTTGAGTTATCAGTTCTGCTGTCAGTTGTATCTTCAGCCCAATCCCCACTGCATTGGATAATCCCTCTATGACAATAGTACATGTAATGGTTTATGTGCGGTTCTAGTAGTGAGGCGGCTCTCGTTGACTTCAGTGTAGCATCTATGGCAGAGCCAAGTCCGCGTTCCGATGTGTGATGAGGAAGATACGCCGTTGGTCTGCGGCGCAGGAGCGGGGTGGAAGAAGGGAGAGAACTCGCTGTGGCATTGGTAACATTGGGGGCCGCTGGAGAACGCAAGATCCTCGTCAGGCGTCGAGATGCTGTCGACGCTGGCGTTGAGGATGTTGTCGAGCCGTCGCGCCTTTCGGAGCAGACCGTGTGTCTGCGCAGTGGCTACCTGCTTGTAATTCCTGCAGTAAACCTGCAGCGCGGTCTGACGCGATCCATGAGGGACAACTCTGACTCTATAGTATCACGACGGCGTACCTCTCCCAACTCATTCGTCTCACAAATATCAAACAGCTCCCGCCGGTGACCGATATGACCTTTGCAGATCACGACCGGAGACATGCATCCCGTGGCATCCAGGAAGTCTATCGCAGTGGTCGTCTCTCGTCTGCTGTGCTTCACCTGCTGATACATCAGGTCACGACATCCCAACCGCGGTCAAGTAGCAGCCTCACCGCCTGAAGCTCGAATCCAAACTTGTGTCCCTGCCTCCACGCACACGAAACGTGGTACTCGGCCGGGCACTCGCTACATCGTATCACGGCTCCACCACTCTCGTTGCAAATTGTACAGCTCTGCGAAACAAACTGAAGCTGAGCTGCAAATCGGAAGAGATCGGTGAAAGCGCACATACATTTGACCATCGATAATGTGGTATCATGCTAATGCCCTCTACCAGCCTAAGCCGCGTTGCATCAGAATAAAATACTTCCGGCATGAATACAGAGCACAGGACATGGACCCATGCTTGACCCTCGGTAGGTTTACAAGCCCGCAAATATGACTCGGGTGATGGGTATATGATCTTTGCATCTCTCTTCACTCGGGGACAGAGCAAACAATCAGGTAGCTGAGCAACAAACGTTACATCATGCATACACGCGTCTCGAACTCGAACATGACGCACCAGGGATGCCTCCAATGTCTTCTCATTCGCACAAAGTTCACAGACCCACGATTCCACCGTCGCAGCATCGACAATGACGCCGCATGAACCTAGCAATCTCAGGTAAATCGTTATAACTATCGGGTTACCATACACCCGACGCACCTGCATGCACGCGAAACTGACATTGTCTGCACTTCAGCACCTTGGCAGGCGGGCCTTGCTTCTGGCAAGCAAGGCAGCGCAACTGGGGCGCGGCGGGTGCCGGCCCGGTAGGTGGTGGCGTCGACTGTACCGAGGACTCTGTCTGCACCGTAGCTCAACCTCGTCGCTCACCCCCACGCAGCACCGATCGAAACTCACCTTGGCACGCTTTATCGACGGGCCATTCAATGGCGTCCCCTCGCGCTTGTCCCCTGGTTTACCGATGACCTTTGTCATCACTTCCTCGCGCATCGGGCGTACGTTCAGATCGCCGTACTTGCGCCAGCTCTGGCCACAGTTGTCACAGAGTACGTTCGTCTGCAGACCCTTTGGTGCCTTCCACCAGACCTCCGACTCGCGTGTGCGGCAGCAGGCGCAGCTGATGTTGGGACGAGACGGGCCGCGCACGATCGAGCCCTCGTCGTCGGGACTCACAGCGCGGGACGCAGACGGTGCAGTGTCGTTCAGGCCGCTGAGACGGGCGGCCTTGATCCTGGCGTTCTCTTCGCCAAGCTTGGAGCTGATAAGAGGATGGCGAGTTATGCATGCTGTCATAGAGAAGGATGTCACCGCAACGCACCTCTTCCAGTGACCATAGAAGCGCACGACTTCTGGCATGGATCTGGTGCCAACCTCTTCTCGGACTGGACGCAGCTCCGCACCATGCGCGGCGATAGCATCTTCGAAAGCGGCTATCTCCCCGTTGGTCCATTCCTTATCGAGATATCGAGTCTCCGATTTCTTCCACTGCCCTCGCGCATTTCAGATAAATGAGGAGCAGGTGAAGGGGCGAACCAACCTTCTCAAGCCGTGTTGGGCTCTTCATGCTGACAGTGGCGAGATCGCGGCCAGCCGCCCAGGCCTCTGAGAAGCGGCGTATGGTCTCTGTGAGCCAGTCCACGCTGCATTTGAGCGCTTCGGTTTTGGTGAGAGTATTCTTGCATGTGTCCACTGTCAATGCCAGTATTTCCGCATCAGTTCGGTCGGCTACAATTCATAAGGCGTGTCACGCACTGAATGTCACTGGGGAAAACAAGCATAAATAGGATGAACAGGAAAGGAAGTCTCCCGCGCACCTTCGGTGGAACTCATTTCTCCGACAAGACCAAACACTTCAACTGTCGAATCTCCGCCTCTTTCCTCCAGATCTTTGAGGACGAGTAATTGAAGTAATTAGGAAGCGACAGTTTGATTTCTTACCTGGATGTACATGTGGGATGTCGAGGCCTGGTGCGAGAGGAACGACTGCCTGGTACTTCGGACCCACGCGGGTCGCAGCGCGTGGGAAGATGAAGTCGTCGGGGTCTACAATCCTAAATGAGCGTGGAGACCTCCCAAAGGGAGCCGCACTCACCGAGCGTGTCTTCGGCGACGGTATATTGTCTGATAAAGTGGTCAACAACACGGCGAGTTTCATTCACACGCCGCCGGAACGCACCCAAAGTATCTGAACGGCCACATTTTGAAATGCTTGATCTCCATATTCTCCTCCTTCTCTGCTTGTAGGCGGTCCTTGCGCGGCCGCCCCCGGCCCCGGGCCGCGGGAGCATTTGTCTTGACCGGCTTCGGCGCTACCACGGGAGTCAGTTGGCGGACGCCCTCGTGGCCATCGACTTCTTCCTCGTGCCTCCGCGAGCACGGTGCGCACGTCCAGCCGTATCCTCTGCTGGGCTTCGCCAGCAGCGGCGGATTGACGCACCCCATGTGGAAGAATTTCTTGCACCGGTCGCACTGCACGGTGTCGAGTCTGCAGGGCGTCAGTCCGTCAGTCAGCACGGACGGAGAGATCCGGGCGGGGCTGTGTGGCTCACGGTGGGCACCACTTTGCGCACGTCTCGCAGTGGCGAAGCATATCAGTGAGGTCGGGCACGACTTCCTTCTCTGCCACGACATATTCGTAGCGCTGGATCAGGATGTCTCTGATGTGAGCAGGCACTGACCCAGGCTGTCAGCGCGCGTACACTACCATACTCGGCGTTGACATACGATTCCGCACAGTCGTCGCCGGGATGACCTCGTATTCCTTACGGATCCACGGGTCGAACAGACGAGTGAAATAAAATCTGTCGGGCCGTTTCTTCCAGCCTGCGAGGTCCGAAATCTTGTCCCGGTGGATGACATAGCATTTTGAGCGGACTTGGCCAATGTCGCATACTTCGGAATATATGGCCGCCAGCAGAAGGCGGCAGTCGGCCGTGGGGCGGTCGCTCACGTCGCCGGGGCGATAATACCAGGCAAGGCGGACGCGGGTCAGCGGCTCGCTGCGATTTCCGTCGTTGTCGAGTGTGGGAACTCCCTGCGCTGGGAGAAATTCCATGATACGGGCCACCGAGTAGGGGGTGCCGTCCCGCACGGCCCAACTGGGGGAGCAGTAGACATGATCTGGGAAAAAATCAGCTTTCTGCCCTCGGAAGTTGATCAGACAGCGGAGATGCACCGTTGACTTTTACTTGCTCGCCATTCTTGAGTGTGATGCAAAAACCGGGGGTGGAGGGCACCATCGCTAGCGCTGGGCAAGAGGGCTGCGGGTCTGGGGAAAACGAAGCAAAAATATAGAGGGGATGTAAATAAAAAGCACAGAACAAGCTGTGCGTGCGAGCCGGGGACAAGGCTCGAAATTGAGGGGATGGCGGCGGGGATGGTGGGGGGACGAGAGGGAGATGGGTACTTGCAGGCCACCAAGAAAGCCGGATCTGTTCAGTGCATCTACGAGATTCAACTCCGACGCTCGTACGCGGAACAACCTAGAACTTAAATAATGCCTCCTCTCTTTCCTCCCTCATCGGCCGCCCTCCTCAACCACCCTCGGCCCTTTCTCTTCTACTCGGCCTCGACTGGATTATCAATCCCAGCATCTCGCACATTTGTCTGAGCTCATCCGGTGTCCCGAGCCTGTGCAGCTAGCGCGGGGGTTGCCACAGCTGTCGCCTACGCCTCCCGCAATTTACTTGCCCTTTTTGTGTACCACGGGCGACTATGTAGTGCCGTCAGTGTTTCCTTGTTCTCTCCCTTTTCACAGCCCACCACATTAATTCGTTTCCCGGCGTCTCAGATGCAGAGCATCGCGCGGATGCGAGCCACATCGAGACATCTTTTGCAACTGCCAACTGCCCTCCATACAAAATGTCAACAGCGGCCGCGGCGAGGGTGGCCACGCCGACAGCTGCAACCATGACAGGATTACGTAAACACAGTCGCCACCCTCGGCATGCCCCGGAGTGGCGCCTTGATCACTCCTGATTGGCTGATTTGCATACATCTCTGCCCCCGGCTCGGCCGGCAGTTGTAGGCTGCAGCCCACCTGCCACCGCTGTTCACGCGCACACAGCACACATGTCGCACCGATTGCCCGTGAACAAAAAGCGGGCTATCTCTTATGAGGACGGGCTCTATTCTCCTTGAGGTTTCATTCACGGAAGATGGTCACATTCAAGCGGAGATTCAATACCGACCTCGAAAGCCTCCCGAATCAGGATCCTTCGACTTCGAACATCTTTGATATGCTTTACGAAATCAGCTTCCATCCTCTCTGGGACACAAGTCGTTTATGAAGTCGGCGAGAGAAGCTATATGTGTCCGGACAGTGAACCTTGATCTCAGACCCTTGTCGACCTTTCTTTGACTGGTGCTCGTCGCAAGAATGAACAGAGCTCATCCCTGAAGTATCTTGAAACTGGCTCACGGTGTGTTGACACACCGGAAAATCTTTTGGAGCTTGAGTGCCTTCTTGGAAGCTGCCTGTCCGGCTGCAAAGTCTAGTCATCCTTGAATTTTACCAGCTTACGGCAGTACTTCGGCCAGTCTGCGAACTGACAAAGGAGCTCGATGTAAGCCTGGATTCACCGACACGCCACAGCTCGCTTTTGAGGCACGTCAAAGTCAAGTTCGATCGCACATAATATACATAGCTCGTGAAGACATGTACCACAAGTCAACTATGATCGGTATCAGGCAAAAGAAATGTGTACGGTAGATGGTGAAAGGTGTAGCTAACGCTATGATGCAGGTGTAAGGATTACTCGTGTATGTTTGTAGAAAGTGGATACAAATGGTCTCAATACATGCTCATTACAGATAGCGCGGCGTACGATGCGAGTGTTCCCCCGAGAGCAAAAAATGGATGCTTGACGTTGCGACAACAAAACCCAAGATAGCAAGAGTCAAAAATATCAAGGCATAACATATGACGATGATCTATGGTCATGATGGTGGTGGTGCAAGCGATGCAGATGATGTGGGTGGTAAGTGCTGGTGCTGGTGCTGGTGCTATGGGGATAGTTGCTCGGTCCCTGGCGGACCCCGTTTTCGACGTTCGTCGGCAATGGCTAGCATGCTTTTCAGGCTTTTCTCCAGAACCGGCTTTGTCAGGACGCTACAACATACGCTAATCAGCATGACAGCAAACAAGAACGCAGACTACCACATACTGATCTGCCCCCGCTTCCAAATACTCCTGCTGGTCCGTGAGGAGCGCGTTCCCTGTACCACGCGTCAGACATATAGCGCCCCCGAGCACCGCACACTTACCAGTCACGCCAACGACGAAATCCCTCCTCCCCATCTCCCTCAATTTCAACACCGCGTCCAGCCCCGACAGCACCGGCATCTGGTTGTCCAAAAATACCACAGCATACCGAGGCTCATCGGGCGCTGGGACAACCTCCATCGACAAGCCTGCGCTGCCCGTGTCCTCCGAAGACGGCGTCGCGCGCTGTCCCGTACCCAATATCATCTCCAGCGCCATTTCTCCGTTCTCCGCCGTGGACACCCTACACCCGATCCGCGTGAGCATGCGAGACATGAGCTTACGCGTTAGCGGGTCGTCGTCTACCACAAGCACGCGCAGAGGTCCCTCCTGTATACATGACGACGACGTGGCTTGTGTCGACGCAGAGCATGCCGAGGGCGACAGCGGGGGATCCAGCGAGAACGTCTGTGGTTTGGGCAGCTGTGACAGCTTCGGTCGCATCATCCCCGTTGGGAATTCCTTCATCGCCGAAGGCGTATCCGGGACCGCTGGCGGCGTGATATCATCCACAATGCCGGTTCCGGTGGACGGATCGCCGATCGTCCGTGTGACGACCAGCTGTTGTTCGCCGCGCTTGGAGGAGATCTCAACCATCCCGCCTGAGTGCGCAGTGTGAAAATCATAAAGACGGCCTGCCAAACGAGCTACTTACCTTGCTCCATGATACTGTGCAACGCCGAGGACGAGTTCGAAGGTCCAAGTGCAGGAGTACGCGCGTTAGGAGAGTCTGGAGCGGAATCAACTTTTTCGCACGCGTATGACTTTGCTGTCTTCGTCATCACTGAGGGTGTCTCACTTTCGTCACAGAAGTTGGGAGTCGTCAATGCAGGAGTCGCTTTCATGCCGATGCCCAGCGCTGTGATCACTGAGGTTCAGCCACGTGAATCAATCCAGGGTCCGGAACAACTTACGCAGTTCCACCCAGAAAGTTGAACCTTGCCTAGCTTTCGACTTGACACCTAGTCGCCCGCCACTGAGTTTGACAATCTGGCGTACCAAAGCGAGACCAAGACCAGTGCCCTTCCCTCCCTGCAGCCGTCCCTGTTCCGTCTGATTGAAGGCGGCTGGCGAAAATTTCTGTTCATATAAACACATGAAGACATAAGACCTTACTCACAGAAGAGCTTGCTCTGCACCATGTCCTGCGGCCGGATTCCATATCCAGTATCAGTCACTTCAATGCGAACCACTATCCACTCGACCGGCGGGGGCTTAGAATGTATTGTGTTATGCTGTGTGAGAAGGGATGTTGACAGCCGATGCGGCAGCAGAGGTGAATGTCCCTCCTTGCCTACAGGACTGATTAGCAGAGATCAACGGGAAAAATGTTTCACACACAATCCCACTGTGTGGGTAATTTGAGCGACACTGATGAGTGCGCCCTTGGATCTGAAGTAAATTCGTCCACAGCTGTAGTTGTACACGTCTCGTCCAGAGAACACGAGTGTTGCGGAAGGACCAGTCGTGTCGAGATGGTGAGCTTGCCGCCCGATGGCGTGAATTTGCAAGCGTTACTGCATTGACGCGCTCAGAATGGACATTATGATCGCAGCGTAATTCGGGCTTACCTTGCCAAATTAGTGATGATTTGGCGCAGACGAGTCTCGTCGCCAACAACAATGCCATCTTCTTCAGGATCCTGAGCGACACGTTTATTGATTGCTCCATGACTTTCCCCCAGTGCCTCGTACAAAGCACGCCTCGCGATCTGGGCAACAATTGGGGTACGATCGTGAGCGTCAATAACACCCAATACCATAGCAGGAAATGTACATACCTCGTCAATGTGAGGATCCAAGTCCGTGACAAATTCAAGACCGCGAGCGTCGGTAGCAAGCTGCAATGGAACGAACATAGACCGCATGACTTGATGGAATGCATATGGCTAGAAGGTTTTATGAATGACGTAAGTGAAGAAGCCTTTGGCCGCACAAACGGACCTTATGGACAGACTCGAAGCGCCCACTGTCCATGCGATTGCTGCTGGAACATCAGACGAAATGAAGAAGGCAGCATGTCAGCAAACTCACAAGTCCAAAACATCATTCAACACTGAATGCTTATTCAGGACACATGTGATTGCATATGAAGATTAAACGTACCTTTTGACATCATGCTCAAACTCCCTTCCAGCGCCTTGAACTCGATCTCCTGAGCCTTCGCAACTGAGCCATACGCCTCCATATTCTGCACTGCAAGCACTGCGAAATGAGATATTAACATCATTAGCGTACAAGATCTCATCTACAAGAATTGCTCACATGCAGTGTTCAGTGGAACTCGGACCTGTGGAAACCAATTATGATAAGGAAACACTCTCACAGGACACCCGATCAATGAAAACTTATCATGAAAAACATATCTATAAGATCGGTAAATGGTCAGACGAGAAGCATGAGCTACAATGACGTAGCACGCACGACGTGAGCCGTCGTTTCGAGTCTGCCGCTTTACGCTCATTGACCTGGGCTTTCTGCGTAGCGCGGAATTGTATCTTGAGCTGATCCCGGAGTGTGTACAACCTTCGCTCAGCCTACACGCGAAATTGGTTTGCAGGTTAGGTAGTGTAGCGGAATCTACTCACGTTTTCACGCATATAGTGTATGTAAAGCAAGAAAACCTGGAAAGATATGAAGTTGGCGAGATCTGTGCGCATACGTCGACCAGAAATGAGTAGAGTACGGATGACAAACAGAATTGATCGTACTTCGAATAAACGAAGGGTGATATGGGAGAATCAAGCCGCAGCTCCTGGGAAGGTGAAAACGGTATTTTGAGCTGCGATGGACTACAAGAAGGGTCGAATGCTTACAGGACAAAGAAGACGATAACAGCGATCATAGCCGGAAAGCGATGCAATTTAAGGCCAAACAAGGCGACAGTTTGCAACGCAGACGTGTAACTGTTGTATACTGATTTCAGTAGACGTGGAAGGGAGGTGATAATCACTCACTAGAAGAGTGTCAGGAAGTCCTTCGTTCCCTTGTTAAGGACTGCAGGCGAGCCGTAATATCCGCAAAAATACCTAAGTGAAGAGCAGAATGATGAATTGTTCGTGCACAGGAGAAAATAAGCCTCACATAAATAGGAGATTGTAGACAGCCCACATCCAGGCCGCAACAACCAACCACAGCTGGTAGAAGAGGGGGCGATCCCTGGGGAAATCATACATCACGAAGAGTAGCACGGGGAACGTGAGAGCTGGCGATACCTGAGCGCATATCAATACACTTTGAGCTCGAAACCGGGGCAGAAGGAGAATCAACATACCCCATAGTAGAATATCTTGTCTGCAATCGTCGGCGGCTTCTGCATGAAGCCAATAGCTAGAGCCCAGTTCGTGATTAAGAAGGCGGATGACCATAGCGCCAGATTCTGAGAGGAATTCAGTATCGGCGCGCATACAGGGAACACCACTTGCACCTTCCGCATGAACCAATTTTCCTTGCAATAGTGCATCTCGGACTTTTCGTCCATAAACCTGTTCACGAAGAACCCGTAAAAAACAGGCCAGACCCGCCATCGAAGACACAGCAGCAGCTGGCACGATGCCCAAAAACCATCTCCATGCAGAGACAAGCTTTCTCGGTCGGTGTTGGTGCCATTGAGATGGTTGCTCGACTTCTCCGGGGTGCCACCATGCTCCGAATGAGTAATTGAGGAGCTCTTGATTTCATCGGACCACTCTCGGTCGACGACGACCTCGTCGACCCCTTCTTCGTCCTCGCTCTGGACAATCTGCCGGGCTATCCCGTTGCTGTAGCTGTCTCCGCTCTCGTCTGGCTCAAGAGCGGAAGATGTTGATGGCGCAGTGCCAGTCCCTATCCTCCGCTTAAACTGTGCCCAATGCACACGGAGACCGGCGTTGACCCGCGCGTTCTTCTTCACTTTCCCCCTTTTTCCATAAGCTGACGCAGGGAGGGGCAAGCTGCTTTGGAGAGTCATAGGACTGACAGGGACGGTCGTCGCTGAGTTGGAGAACTTCTCAGCACTCGCCTCCACCCTTGGGCTGATGGGAGCCAGAGGAAGTTGAATGTCTTCTCTGCTACCGTTGGCGGTGACGAGCGACGTACGGGAGCGATACGGCATGGGGAAGCAGCGAGGTCGCCGGGCGCGACAGTGGTGAAAAACGGCGGCCAGACAGGCTCACAACGCCCGCCGACTTCTATGTACTGGACATGCACACAGGCACAGATGGCCTTTCCCCACAACCGGTAATCCCCTAATTCCCAGCTCTGGACGTATATTTCCGCGCAGTGGCACAAACACGTGTGGCGGTAACCCCGGTTTGGTGACATCTAGGCCATACGAGGCACAACCCGGCTAGGGGTTTTCATGGGTTTCCCTGAGCGCGTTATTTAACTGTCCGCGGCGGTAAATCGAGCGAGCCTTGGTGAACGTGACGTCAGATTTGGCTGGCTATGGAAGTTTATCCGCAAACTCGAACTCCCGTGAGCGAGTCGAGGTCGGTCCCGGCCCTTGCAATCCATCCATTCGATACATGTAATATTCAGCTCAAAGCAGTGCCTCTGAGAATTCGCGCTACAGCGGGCGGAGGACAGTCACTCCGCGGCTTGGCTGCATCATGGCGTGAGTTTCTTGCTTCAAAACTGATTCCCAGGTGTGTCATTCAAGTGTGCCGTTAGGTAACTCTGTGCCATCAAACTTTCAAGACTGCAAAAATTCCATGTCACCGTCCGAGTTGTCCTTGTAACTCAAGTCAAACCCCACCCCGGAATCAAAGCGGTATGATCGTCCGGCAGCACCCCGCGGGGGAGGTGTACGTTCACCGCGCGCGGAGTTGGGCGGAACGATCTGAGGAGATCGGATCCAGACGCGATCCAAATCCTCGGATTGGTCTGGTTCGACTACCGAGCTCGAACTAAACCCCCAGTGTAAGAAACTATGCATCAGCTCCGTGCCAATTCTTATAAACGGTGCCAAGTGTTCACTTTGTGTGAAGTCACTTATTGAACCCATCAGATAGTTGAAACTTGATGTGATATTGTTAGTCAGTGCAACACTTGCTGGATACGTTCCTTTTTTGATATTGGTTTTACCCGCGGTGCGCCGGTCGGGATCCGGATTGATTCAACACGGAGCCTCTCGCGTCGACTGTCCCCCTCCTCTTTCCTCGCAGGTATACCCACTGACAAGCTTCAACATCGGTAATGGACTCCCAGCCTGGATGCTTCTCTGGTCTCTTCTCATTCCGCCGCAAGCGCTCTGAAGCCTTGCTAGAGTCTCGCGGACAGGCTCATGATACTCGTGCGATCGCATTACCTGTCGCCGGGGTGCCAAAAGTTGAACTAGGAATGAGTGCGCAATTTGCAGCGTCTGAGGCAGATCTGGTGAGCATTTGGTTTCACTTATTCGCTTGGATGAGCGCGGGACTTCGCTACGCTGGCTTTGCTACGCTCGCCAAGTTACCCAGAAAAGCGGTGGTAGTGCACAGCTGTCTTGCATATAGAATCTGGACGTAATGTCCCGGTATTCCTTGTCGCCGAACGGCAATCCCATGCCAGCATTGAAACGACACTGACTATCTATGCTCCCCAGCCACCGTACGCTCATTTCTCCAGCACCTGCCTTTACTGTGACCACCGCGCGCACGCACCCTCCAGCACGCACGCGCGCTCTGAGAAGCCTCCCTCTTACAGCAAGGAAGACATCTTCCAGCCCGAGGTCCTCAAGACTATCGAAGACACAGTTGACAAGCTCTCTCCCGAGCTGCGAGAGCTCAGTCTCGATATTCTCCACCACCCCGAGCTTCAATGGGAAGAGAGGTAAGCCTCTGCCCCGTTCGCCTCATCGTACCATACCTGACGCCGCACGTTGCTCTGCGCTAGACGCACACACGACGTCCTCACCGCGTTCATGTCTGCCCACGACTTCAAGGTCACGAAGCATTACGCCGGACTGGAGACTGCCTGGCGTGCCGAGTTTACCCACACGCCTTCGTCCGCTGTGGGCAGCCAGGAGAAGGTACGCGTCATTGGCGTGAATTCTGAGATGGACGCGCTTCCCGGTGTTGGACACGCATGTGGGCACAACCTGATCGCGACAGCCGGTGTGGGCGTCGCGCTCGCAATCAAGACCGCACTGGAGAAGCATGACGTGCCGGGAAAGATCATCCTGCTGGGTACTCCAGGTGAGTCCGTCCGCCCCGATTGGGTGTTTTGTGTGTTTATGGATGGTTTCGGGGCCTATAGCGGAGGAGGGTGGCGGAGGGAAGATCAATCTTTTGGACGCCGGCGCGTACGAGGAAATGGATGCATGCGTCATGTGAGTCTGTGTCGCACATTTGTTCAGAACAAGGTTCTCAGCGTAATACTCTTAAGGTGTCACCCATCCGGTGCGGCTGTAAACACCTCGTCGCTTGGACCGTCGCTTGCTTGTCAGCCACTTGAAGTGGAATTCTTCGGACACGGGTACGTCCTATCCTCAACCTTGACCCCACAAACGCGCTAGCTGACTTCCCAACCATCAGCGCCCATGCGGCTTGGGCGCCTTGGGAGGCGCAAAATGCTCTAGACGCCGCATTTTTGGCTTATTCGAGCGTCTCTGTACTCAGGCAGCAGATTAAGCCGTCCCATCGCGTCCACGGCATTGTCAGCGGAAGGGATTGGGCGCCCAACAGTGAGTTAGATTCCAGATCGCCGATAGCGACTGTCCAACTGCGGAACTGCATTGGGTCCATCTAATTGACCACCTATAATCCAACAGTCATACCAGACTATGCAAAGATGCGCTGGATCGTCCGCGCACCGACTTGGGACGAGCTTGTTGCCCTCCGAGAGCGCGTCAAGGCGTGCTTCGAGTACGTACACCAGGTCTTAACGCTGTCTTCAATCCATTCACTCATTTTCCAGAGCTGCTGCCCACGCAACCGCCTGCAAAGTTACCATCGCTGCAGGACCAGGCTATTACGACCTGAGGCAGAACCAGATACTTGGTCTGTTTGCTCTTTTGCCGCGGATATGATGTCGACTGATGGTCGTCCTGTGAACAGGCGAGCAATTCGCACAAGTTGTTGACCGGTACGGCTTCTCTGCTGAATTTGATGAGGGCATGGCGGCTTCAACCGATTTCGTATGTTTACCTTTTCTGCGATCCAAAAGACTTTTAATCATGATCTCGTGTCAGGGCAACGTCACATACGGTGTGTATTTCTGCTCTGCGTCTTATGGTGGGCGTCATGGCTGACTACCTATTCCTCTATGTTAGCTCTGCCCTCGCTGCACCCAGGGTTCGCGATCCCGACCCCGCCGAACGGTGGAAACCATACCCCGCAGTTCACCGAGGCGGCCGGGACGCCTGAGGCACACACTGCGATGTTGGGCGTGACGAAGGCTCTTGCAGCAACTGGGTTCCGAGTCGTCGCCGATGCGGAGTTCACGATGCAGGTGTGCCGTCTACATGGTCTGAGGTTCGTACTAAGCTAACAGTTGTCGACCAGGTCAAGAAGGCATGGGAGGAGCAGATGAAGGAGAAGCAATTGTAAGATCTGGGGTGTGTAGCGGCGATGTAATCAAACGGTCGCCATAAAATGAGATCAGCTGGGACTAAGATGCGGTTGAGGGTCTTGTCGGACGATCCCTACCCTGGAAATTCTTGCATGTTGGATTGGCATCAAAATGAAGGCAGTAGGGACCAATTCAATGCTCTGCGTTCTGGATTTTGATCGCGGCTTAAGTCTGAACGGATGGACCAAACGTATGGGGGACTGATATATCGGATCGTGTTCATAGAGCCAATTTCAAAATGACCGTAAGATGATAGGCACATTTTCGAACGAACAGATGAGGCGAGTTGGCAACAGATGAGATGACCTGGGATGCTTCGAGATAGTGTCGTCTTGACTACTCAATTCATTATCATAGACACGAGGGTGAACAAAACTCATCCCTGGTATTGCGCGGCTGTAGGAGCTCGGATTCTATAAGCCACATGTGCACTATCAGCATGCCTACTGGAAGTACTGAGCGCTGAGCAAGCATGAAGGTTCGTGCAATATCAGGCGCACGGGTACGGTAATGAAAAACACCAAAGATAATCGACCTTTTCTATTACTACTGCTGGAGGACAGAATCTTCGACACTATACGTCCTGAGTACGACCATGTCTAAATTCAACAATCAAATTGGTCCGATATGTGTATGAACAAACTGAGCAGTGAGGATGCACATACAGAGAAGCCAACCAAAGTTGACAGTCCAACGGAAATTACATCATATGAGTGTCTATCTATGTTGTCTGAATGGTAACCCAACGTGAGCGTGAAAGAAGAATGGGGCCTGTCAAATTGTAGTACATGGAGACCACGAGGTCGGACGTCGACCCTTGCCCTACTACCATGTTGTGCCCACGCTCCAGCTGAACGCTGCATCTGTCGTCGACAAGTCTTGGCCGCGGCTCACTGGAGGAAGACTCGAACATCCCAATCTGCTGAAACTGCATGGCCGACAAGAACTTGTCTATTCTGTCATCTGAAGGTGCGAATCAGGAATATCGAGATGGGATAATGCGGTGGAAGTGCGCTCACAGTCCCATTGGGGAGAGAATATACGAGCTGCCAAGGCAAGTGCAACAGCCATATCGCCCAGTGCGTCTCTGCTCCGCGGAGGCGGTTCGTATACAAGCTGCCGTAGAGATTGGCAAGTCGGAGTGTCGCAAACCCAGCGAAGCAGTGCACTTGTCACTCGCCGGTTACAACCATCGATCTCGAGCTGCCGGAGACGCGGGAGATGGGTATGCAAGATGGGAGTTTTCCGACGCGACCAAGTTGTGCCTCGTGAAATCTTGAGGTGGGACAACTGGGGGAGCACATAGACGAGCCGCTGGAACTGGCGGAAGTTGACAAACCGGCAGTTGTCCAACGTGAGTGATGTAAGTGAAGTAAGCTGCGACAAGGAGCTCCAGAATGGGTGGCCGGGAGGCACGACCCCTTCTCGCCATCGTATGCCATCAATTGACAAGCTCTCCAACATCATAGAGCTTGTAGTCCGCAAGAAGATCGAAGGCACCGTATGGACAAATGGTCGGCTGTCCGGTGCGTGATCTTCAACAATAGACAGTTCGCGTGGTGACTGGTCTTCAGGGATGCACGCCTCACGGAAGCGATGCATGAGCATCAACGCCTCCGAGTGTTTAGTCAGGCGAATGTTGCGAAGTAAGTTGTACCGACTTCTGGGGAACCACGCGCGACAGACCAATGCACAATTGTAGAGTGATTGCCAGTCACCGTTGAGCAAATCGATGGTCAAGTCAGTTATCTCGGGAGGGAAGTTTTTCATGAACAACGTGAAAATACGTCTAAGGGTAAAGCGCATGTCATTTAGTCCCCTGGCGCAAATTTGATATAGTTGGACCTACTATGAAGTTTTATCGGCGCGTAGGGCCTGTAAGCATGTGCGACACTTGAAGTTTGAGGCGTGAGTCAGATGAAGACAAGACGTTGAGACGGGCCTTTACATGATTCTACGCGCTTGAGCCAACCACATATTGAATATCCTACATCGACATCGCGCTGCATTATGCGGTTTCGACGATGCCAATGAAGAGTAGCCATTGGGTCAAGACTGATTCGGACCGTGTTGTGTCGTACCTACGTGGCGATGTTGTACCACTCGGTAGAAGATGAGTGACCGTCTAGTGGATGTACAGGATATCACTGTTCCCGATGAGCAATGCAGGGACAAATCTGTGGATGCGTCCGGGGATATCCCTGGTCTAGGGTTGCCGCTGGTTGGCACACGCAGGTTGGCGTTCGCCGTCATTATAAGAGATAGCCCGAGTCGAGAATAAGTTCGAGTGACCGTATAGCAACACAAAGACCCATGGAGTCTACAGTGTCAAGGAGATTGAAGTAAAAACACAAAGGACTGGTGGAGGAGCGCGGTTACGGTCACGCGCCAAGTCCTGGATATTGTGTCGGACGTTTCGTGCTGAAGCTTTCGAAGCAACTTGAACTTAAGCTGGAGTCTCATATTGGTTCCCAGTCTGCTTACTGCAAAACATTTGAAGTGAGCCACCATACCTCAAAATCAGAGTACTGTTCTGGATGTTTGCTATCCTTTGCTTGCAACAGCGAAAAACAAAGGGTGCCGAGAGCACGCGTGGGGTGAGCCAACCACCCGGTGTTGCAGAGAGGAAAATGCTGCCGGCACAACCAGGGCCCGACAGTGAAATATCTTTTAGCCTGCACGGCCCCGCCGCGACAGCGGTGTTGGACACGAAACCTAAACCATCATCTGTTGACCCGATTATGACGGTGAGTCCACAGTGCACGATAGAGAGACAAGTCGGCTCCGCTAACCAGTGAGCCCCCAAATATGTCGAGCATCGTCATCATAATTCGTCGTTTTATATGTGCATCTATCACGCTTGCTTCGAAGGTCTTGCCATGTTCTGATTCTCTATTGGTCCAAGTGGCCGTCATTGTTTCATTTTCTGACGGAGGTGTCTAGTCCCGAACCTGGATTGACGTTGAGGATATTTT